>NC_082661.1:89518375-89821405 GCF_025265405.1 Mesoplodon densirostris
TATATGGAGATATATATATATATATATATATATATATATATATATATATATATACACACACACACACACAAGTTCATTATAAATTTACTGATATACAGGATATTTACCACATGATCTACAAATCATAATAAAATATATATTACTTTTTATTGTAAATTCCATATAGCTAATTAGTCTTATTGACTTTATTGACTTTTACTGAACTACATTTGTACATAACCTATGGTCGCAATTGATGAGTAAATGCAGTTTCAATATGACTGTTGGTTAATACTTTGGTTTATGTTAATGAGTAAGACAAAAGTGAAACAACAAAGAGGTGTAGTAGGACTTCACTCATTCATAAATAATATGAGCAACTTCTTTGCTGAATCAGTTAATGGTTTTCAAATACTGGAAGTTAGTTTAATAGGTTTTGTCTTATTCACAATATAGTAAAGATAGGCTACAAACAAACACACTTTTAAGTTAAATCAGCATTATCAGCTTTTTCTCCCTCACTTTTGTTAAGTATAGACGATCAATAGAACAATAAATCAAACTTTGATTTGTAGCATTTGCTAATTTTCATGGTATAAACACTCCCAGCATGAGAGTTTAAGCTATCATTGTGACAGATCACTGAACAAGAACAGGAAAGCAGACTATTACATAGTACTTCCATCATACAGATAAAATCGATTATGAATAACCTCAAGAGCATAGGTAATAGTAAAATGTAATAAAGTAATTAGGAAGTGATGAGCTTTGAGTATTTAGTTCCTATGCTTTTAATATATTCTCTTTATAAGTTTATATAATTTAATAGTTAACAATGTCCGTATTTTAAAACTGGCTAGTAGAATTCCTGAAAATTGAACAATCAGCCCTTAATGGTTGTAAGGGCCCTTACCGGCCCTTACATGCTGACTCTAGCACCACACTGGTTTTATACTAGGAATGCAAGACTAATATAATATTAAAAAATGAGGACTTGGGGCTTCCCTGGTGGCACAGTGGTTGAGAGTCCACCTGCCGATGCAGGGGACACGGGTTCGTGCCCCAGTCCGGGAGGACCCCGCGTGCTGCAGAGCGGCTGGGCCAGTGAACCATGGCTGCTGGGCCTGCGCATGCACGTCCGGAGCCTGTGCTCCTCAACGGGAGAGGCCACGGCAGTGAGAGGCCCGCATACCGCAAAAAAAAAAAAAAAAAAAAAAAGGACTGTAATACACAGCATTAATAGAATAAAGAAGAAAAGTTATATAGTCTTCAATAAATTAGTAAAAACATTTGATACAATTCAATACTCATTGATAATAAAACCTCTCAGCTATCCAATATTTGAAAGTAGCTTCGTCAATTTGATAAAAGGTATCTACAAAACCCCTACATGATAACATCATAGTCAGTGATGAAAATGGTGATGAGATATGGATAAGACATGGGTAAGTTTGCAATAATACTAACTGACCAGGCCAATATGGCATAAGGGCAGAACAAAGAGTTCGTTGATGGCAGTCATACAAAAATCTAAAGTTACAGCAACACTTAGGAAGACTCAAGCTTCCTAATATTAAAATTTATGTGAAAGGCATGGACTTAGAAGTTCTATGGGGTAGCACTAGAAACTTCCTTATAAAACAAGATGCTGCTTAAGAGCTAGAGGCTCAGATGTGAATCACCTCAGACTGTGTAGTCAACTTTCTGCTCCAATCAAGTAGCAACAGGTTGGCATTTCAAATTCTGTAACATCAGCTAGTCTGAGATGGTATTACTTTTCTTTTGAGTCTGGTAGAATTACTGCATTGTTAGGAAGGTAACTCCAGGAAACTGTAAAAAGCAAAAGTTAGCAAGAAGAATTAAAATGATGCAAAAGAAAATGAAATCCATAACATTAATAAATTTGTAATTTCTATGTAATAATACTTTTGGTTTTTTTCTTCTAATTATAGTGTTTAAAGCATTTTAATAGAAAATGGATATGCTGGATTTAAAGTTTTAATTGGAGGTTTTGAAGGAGTTTACTAAGTAGTTTTGCAGACAATGGGGAAATTTAATTTGTTAAATCCATGAAATTTTATTTGTAATTGCATAAATATCATGGCTATTTAGAGGAATGTTACTCATTTAATGTTAAACAAATGTAATGTTTAAGTAATAAAATAAATGTATTATGCATTAAATAAGAAAGGTGGTGGTAAATGACCATATCGATGCACAGAAATTAATTCAGACATTGACAATTCCATTGAGAATATGGACAAATGTTTAAATTCAAGGATGCTCATCCAGAATTATTCATAATAGAAAATATTATCTAAAGATCTAATTGAGGACTCTGGTTAAGCAGATTATCACATGGTCATTAGATATGAATAAAATAATTTATAGAAATGATATACAAAATATTCAGCATAAAGAACTGTGTGAAGAGAACAGTGGAGAAAATAGAGTGTATAATATTTAAATTTTTATTATATACAGATGTTCAAACAAATTTTTATTTCTCAGTTTAAAGACCAGCATCCTTTGTAAGAATCTGTCAACTCAGAGAATAGACTATAAAGATCTAATAACACGAAGTTTTCTATTTGTAATTTTGAAAAGCCTATATTCATGACAGAAGTCTGGAAGTAACTGAGAAGTGCAAAATTCATTTATTAAAAATTTTTTTAACTTGAAAATATTTGTTTATGGTACAAACTCCCCCAAAGTAAAACTTCTTACAATTATATGTTATGTATGTGTGCATAAACCTATATATGTACACTATACATATATACTGTAGTATATACTATATACAGTATATATATATACAGTGCATATGCATAGTATGCAAACACATAAATAATGAAAGATCATATGAAAAATATTAATGGAAATTATTTTGGATTTTGGGAATAAATATGATTGAAATATTTTTGTTTATGCCTTTTAATTTTTTCAGTGTGAATTTTTCTTTTGTAATTAAAAAGAAAAATATGGTTTATTAAAATCAATCAAAGCAAAAAAGTTATGTTTTTTTTGCAATTTTATTTAGGTATAGAAATCTACTGAAGTATAGAAAAACACTGGAAAGAATTTTAAAAATCCAATAATAAAGGATTTAATAAATTTTGATAAAACTTTGTTAAACTTTGTGCTATTATTAAAATGATAATTAAAATGCTAATGATATACTTTTAAGTGAAAATGGTGAATTCACCATTATCAATATTTCATGATTTTAATTTTATAAAAATTATGTTTTCATTACCTTTAATTGTGTGTATTATCCAGAATGTGCATGAATATAATACTTAAAGTGATTTTTAGTGTTTTGAAGATCTATTTTAGAACTATGACTTTGTATTAACCTCAAGTATTTTTCTTATTTTCTCTGAAAAAGAGTCAGCTTCCTACTTACTTCAGATTCTCCAACAGGTGTTCAAAATGTACTTGGCTTTTCACATATGTACAATTCTATTAACATAGTGTTCATTTATATCACTATGCATTGAATAGAAAGATAAGACAGAATCACCTAGATCTTGGGAAATGTACTAATATCAATTATATATTATTTGATTGTCAGGTCTGTTAGGCAAAATGATAAATATTTCACTGAGGATTATCATGGTACATGCCTAACCCTTGGATAGGAATTTAGGGGACTTTTGAACTGAGGGAAGGACAAACTTACTTTGGGGTATGAAGGTTTAAACTCTAAGGCATGTGGGTCACCTACATCTCTAGGGTTCAGTATCTTGAACAATAAATTGAGAGGGGCTATATCAAATAATCTATAACATCTCTATCTCCTCAAACTCTCCAAGACTTTACTACATAGATTGACAGCTAAATGGATAAAAACATAGGAAAACATCATTTGTACAATAATTATATATTTCTATTATTAGCTCTGTCTTCATCAATAGGCAGGTATATATATGACCAAGAAGTTGAAAATAGCCTTACCATATTAAATAGGCCATTCCAATTACATTTTTTCTTGTATAAATTTATTTATTTTATTTTATTTACTTTATTTTTGGCTGCGTTGGGTCTTCGTTGCTGCATGCAGGCTTTTCTCTGGTTGTGGCGAGCGGGGGCTACTCATCATTGTGGTGCGCAGGCGTCTCATTGTGGTGGCTCCTCTTGTTGGGAGCATGGGCTCTAGGTGCGTGGGCTTCAGTAGTTGTGGCACGTGGGCTCAGTAGTTGCGGCTCGCAGGCTCCAGAGCGCAGGCTCAGTTGCTCTGCGGCATGTGGGATCGTCCCAGACCAGGACTTGAACCTGTGTCTCCTGCCTTGGCAGGCGGATTCTTAACCACTGTGCCACCAGGGAAGCCCCATCCAATTACCTTTTTTCTTTTTCTTTTTTTTTTTTTTTGCAGTACGCGGGCCTCTCACTGTTGTGGCCTCTCCCTTTGCGGAGCACAGGCTCCGGACGCGTAGGCTCAGCGGCCACGGCTCATGGGCCTAGCCGTTCCACGGCATGTGGGATCTTCCCAGACCAGGGCACGAACCCGTGTCCCCTGCATCGGCAGGTGGACTCTCAACCACTGCGCCACCAGGGAAGCCCCCAATTACATTTTTAATATGATTTTTCTCTTTTCCTTTTCCTTTCTCCCTCCCTCCCTCCCTCCCTTCCTCCCTCCCTCCCGTCCTCCCTCTTTTCCTTCCTTCCTTCCTTCCTTCCTTCCTTTCATTCTTTCCATCCTACCATCTTTACTTTGGATTACCTTTTGGTTGTCATTCATTAGTCCATTAGTTAGGTAGTACATAATAAGGTGTTAAATTTTTTGTACAAAGAATATTTGTATAGACTTTAGAAAATATTCTTAATAAAATATATGTTGCATATATTTATTTCCAGAATGACACTTCTCCTACGAATACAGAATGTTACAAGTTAAAATTATGTACGCATGATTTGAATATCTGTACTCTTGTTCATTGTACTATTGTACTGGTATATTATCACAGCCTTTTCTCTGACATGACAAGATTCAATAGGTACCTATTTTCTTTTAGTTTTTTTTTAACCACTGAATAACAATCACTTTGGAAATCTGGTCTGTCTTGAGTGAATCACTCACTGGCCAATAAAGGCTCTACTGCTTTAATTCTGATTTATGTGTTAGAGAGATTCTGAGGCTTTTTATTTTATTTATTTAAACTCACCTGAAGTATTTCAGCCTTAGGAATTGGTTTTACTTTCCAAAAACTAGTTGAATTGTAAACACTTTAAGAAGGTCTAGGAGAGAAAATAAGACCATTAAAAGTGATGCCTTCCTGCCCTCTGCCCCCATAATCATGTCCTTCCAGCCACAATAAACTAACCTTTTCTAAAGTTGCTCCTAACAACTGGCTTGTAATTGCATATTATGGGGCTTTTCGCTAGTTGAATGTCAATTCCCCCATCTAGACTATAAGATTCATGACAGCAGAGACTGTTTCAGCAGCAGTGTATAGCCTGCACCTAGCACAATTGTTGTCACACAGGAGGAAATCAAATACTATTTGTTAAACCAATGAAAGAAAACATGAAAATATTTAGACAAGATTCTTTTTTGAAGAAATGGGAAAGGGTATGTTTATAACAACTGGAAAAGACTGAAAGAAGTCATTGTAGTAATTTAAAAGTAAATTAATAGTAAAGTTATTAGATACTTGATATATTGTTGGCTAACTTTTGGGGTGTTATAATTTGTTTTATTTAATTCTCACAAAGGCTTTTCAATGTTCACTTTTACTGTTTCCACTTTAAAGAACAAGAACTAAAGCTAAGGGAGTTGGACAGCTTGCCTGAAGTCACAGAGCCAGGAGGAATTTGAATGTTTGACTACAGAAGTGTTAAGGACTACATTGCATCTCCTTAAATTCATAGGTTGAAGCCTAATCCCCAATGAGACTGTATTTGGAGATAGAGCCTTTAGGAGGTAATTTCGGTTGAATAAGGTCACAGGGGTGAGATCCTGATCTGATAAGACTGGTGTTCTTAAAAGAAGAGGAAGAGACATCAGAGTTCTCTCTCTCCTCTTTCTCTCTCTCTCTCTCTCTTTCTCTCTCTCTCACACACACAAATACACGCACACACGAGAGGCCATGTGAGGACACAGCAAGAAGTTAGTCATCTACAAGCCAAGAAAAGAGGTTTCACCAGAAACCAACACTGACAGCACCCTGATCTTGGACTTCTAGCCTCCAGGGCTTTGAGAAAATAAATTTCTGCTGTTTAAGCCACCAGTCTGTGGTATTTTGTTATGGCAGCCTGAGCAGGTTAATACAAGTGGAGAGAGAGAAAGAGGGTGGGGGGGCGGAGAAGAAAGAAATAAAGGAGAGAAAGAGAAAGAAGAATAGAATTTAAGCTAACAGCAAGAAATAAGTTCTTTATATGAATTTGGAGACAGAAAATTGTGGAATCTCTTCCTTTGGACAATTTTAAGAATAGGCTAGGCTATTATTTATCTTGTATGGTTTAGATTTTCTTCTTCTTGGAGAGAGTGGCATGAATTAGATCATCCATTAAGATAAATGCTGGTCTCTGTTTCCAGAGACTCAAAAAAAATTTTAAAATGGTACTAATGAGAATCAGACGTCAATCTTGGAGGAAAGACACTTTATTTTTCTTATTTTTTTCCTCCCACTCTTTGTCTCCCATCCACTCTGCTCCTCACCTTTCTAAAACCCTGTCTTGGTGATGAAATACTGTCACAACAAAACTAGCAAGAAGTTTTGCTGAATAAAAAATATTTCATGAGAATAAAAAAAAGCTTGTAATGAGGGAGAAAAGAACTAAGATAATTCAAATGTGGGCAATGTAAAAGGAAATGATAATGATCGAATTCTCCAGCCCTTGGACTTTGAAGAATTGTTCTGAGTGCCTTTGGAGCTCCCAAAACTCTTAGGAATATGTGGCCACTGGAGCTTTACAATGGGTTAATTATTATCTTAGTTGAGGAGTGGGGGGTGTTTAAAGGATTAAGCTTCTTCTAGCCCCGCTTGGGTATTTCCATTATTAATCAGAAAACTAACTTGAGCATAGTGGAAAAAATGGTTTTAGCAATATGGTGGATTTGGATCCCTGGCCATAGGCAGAAAGGAGGCATCTTAACGAAGCCATATATATCTAGCAGTTGTCTCTCAGGTTTTCACTAAGTTACCTTAGACCAAAGTTCATCTGATGCTTCAAGTCCCTCATAAAGGCCACAATAAGTAGCATAATCATTCGTTCACTGATTATTGTACTTATGTGCTCATTTAAGAAATATATTTTTGCATACCTACTGTACCCACTATGCATTAGACATGTACTGGACAGTGAGAATACAGAGATTAATTAACAAGAAGATAGAGGCTCTGCCATCATGCAGCTTCCTTTCTTGTAGGGAAAAGAGAAAGAGAAAAGTAAACACATTCAAGTCTAAATAATTACAGATTAGAAAGAAGAAAAGGGGGTATTACATAGAAGATAATGCCAAGAGTTTTCTCAAGTTAGGTAGGATAGAGTTTTGAGAAAACATCTTAGAAAAGCCAGATACTTCAACATTCTAGCAAGTCTAGACATCAGGCTTGGTGGACACATTGTATGAATCACAACTAAATATAAGTAGTCATTTAAACAACTACTCCACCACCACATTCTTTCAGATAACACCTGAAAAATTTTGCCTTGGAAATCAAGCATTTTGGTCATTTGATCTGTGATAAATTTTGCTCATCTGGAAAAAGGTGGGTTTGCTAAACTCTTACTAGATATGTAGAGCATGGTACCAAAATAATCCAAGGATTGCCATTGTCTTCCATGTTTGAGATCTTCACTTCATTCCACCACGTATCAACTCAGCCATTTTCATATTTTAGGGTCTTCCATTAGCAGTAGCAGAATTCAATGACCGTTTTCAATATTTGGGCACTGTATTAGAATAAGCCAGGATTTGTTATGATAACAGAACAAACCCCCAAATCTCAGAGACTTAACATAACAAAGTTTCATGTCTCACTTAAGTCACCTCCAATTCAAGCTGTTGGTCATTATCCTTTAAGTAGTGACTCTAGCATCCATCTTCTTCCTTGTGGTGATGTCACTAGTTTAATTATGTGGTCCCAAAGTTTCCCAAAGAAGGATAAGAAAGAACATGCAAAAAGACACATGCACCCCAATGTTCACTGCAGCACTATCTACAATAGCCAGGTCATGGAAGCAACCTAAATACCCATCGACAGACGAATGAATAAAGAAGATGTGGTACATATATACAATGAAATATTACTCAGCCATAAAAAGGAATGAAATTGGGTCATTTGTAGAGACATGGATGGACTTGGAGACAGTCATACAGAGTGAAGTAAGTCAGAAAGAGAAAAACAAATATCGTATATTAACGCATATATGTGGAACATAGAAAAATGGTACAGATGAACTGGTTTGCAGGGTAGAAATAAAGACACAGATGTAGAGAACAAACGTATGGACACCAAGGGGGGAAAGTGGCAGGTGGGGTTGTGGTGGGATGAACTGGGAGATTGGGATTGACATATATACACTAATATGTATAAAATAGATAACTAACAAGAACCTGCTGTATAAAAAAATAAAATTCAAAAATTCAAAAAAAAAAAAAAAGAAAGAAAGAACATGAATGGAGTTTTATGACCAGGACAGAAAGAGATGTACATCTTTTCTGTTCATGTCCCATTGGCCAGAACTGTAATACAGCCCTGATATACCTGGAAAGGAGGCTCAGAAATGTAGCCTTCCCATGTTCCCTGGAGGAGAAATGGAATCAGTGTGTATTTAGTCAGCTTCTACTACAGTTCCCCCTGCAGATCATCAAATAACCATTTCACTTTCCCTCCCATACCTAGAAGGCATACTGACCCTTTTGTAAAGAGGGACAAATCAAAGTACTATCCAGTTACTAAATCCAACAGAAAGTTTCAGGTGTATTAGTCAGGATTCTCCAGAGAAACAGAGTTGTGCATATATTTCTAGAGAGAGATTTATTTTAAGGAATTGGCTCACATGATTGTGGAGGTTTGGTGAGTCTAAAATCTGATGGGGAAGTCCAGGAGGCTGCAGATTCAAGGAAGAGTTCAGTTTGAGTCCAAAAGCTGTCTGCTGGCAAAATTCCTTCTTGCTTAGGGGAGGTCAATTTTTGCTCTATAAAGGCCTTCAACTGCTTGGATGAGGCTGATCCATATTATGAAGGTAATCTGTTTTCTTCCAAATCCACAGATTTAAATGTTAATCTCATTTAAAGAACACTTTCACAGAAACATTTAGAAAAATTTTTGATCAAATACCTGGGTACTGTTGCCTAGCCAAGTTGACACATGAAATTAAGTATCATTTCAAGCAGTCAATTATTCTGTTATTGTGTTGAGAGATGCTGCCTTTCAATGCAGTCACCTAGAAATTAAAAGACAAGCTATTAAGCTCATTTCTTTGTTTTTTTTTTTTGGCCTCTAAGCGTCTCTCTTTCAACTTAAGGACAGCTACTTCAGCCTATCTAGAAACAAAATAGTTAGAGGAGAGCATACCCTTAATCTCATCTTTTCCTTGGTTCACTTTATTCATTTGAGAAGTTTTTTACTGGACCATTGTTGCATATAGCCTCTGTAAAATCCACTTCCCATCCCTTTGAGTTTAGAAGCAGCTAGATTTTCCAAACGTGCAGTGTCCTAAGCCCTTTTCCCTAAGACAATCATTTGCAAACTAGACAATTCTATTCTAAACTCATCCTTTTCCTGTAATAACTTGTTAAACACAGCCAATAATAGTCAAAACATGCTAATATGGTATTTCCCAGGCTTTCCCCCAGAGCTTTTCACTCAGCAGGCACATGGTCTGCCTCTCAAGTTATTGCATGAGACAGCTTATCCAAATATTTTGCCACTGTGCAGCACAGATTGTCAACTGTTAAGCCTCTTGTATCAGCTCCTCTGCTTATTTCACCTGTGTGCTAAGTCAATGCTCTGTATTTTAGGTTTGTTATGCCAGCACACTACTTCAGGTATCGATTTTTGGAATAGACATGATAGAATAGGCCGAGCTGCAATAACAAACAAATCCCCCAATCTTGGTAGCTTAATACAATAAAGGTTTACTGTTTGCTCGTTTCACAGTTTGAAGTGGCTCAGAAGTTCTCTTTGGCCGCTCTCCTCTAAGCAGTGACTCCAGGCTTCCTCTATCTTGAAGTGTTGCCATCTTAAACATACAGCTTTCAAGGTTGCCACAGGGTGGGAAGACAGAGTGCAACAGAGGGAGAGAGAGAGAGAGAGAGAGAGAGAGAGAGAGAGAGAGAGAGAGGTAGGGACAGAAGAGAGAATAGAATTTTCTCTAATTTTTAAGTCTCTTCTGAAGTTTTAAATGGAAGGTGTGTGCTAAGTGCCCAAATACTTTAAAGAAACTGATGGACACATCCCCACCAGACCAATGATGGGGTAATCTGGTCGCTTGGCTATCCATCTCCAACATGCACTGTCAGTCTGAATGACAAAAATTTAGAGATCCTTGACAAGATTATACAAAGAGATTTGTGAGAAGAGGGCACTGTGATGGAGCAGAGTGGGCACGCTTTTCATCCCATCCTTCAGGTCAAGGGAATATCATCACAGGAGAATTCCTTGGAAAGATCTGGGGAGACTGGCATTTCACTTCCTGACTGCCTGCTTGCTGAGCTAGAAATGCATGTGGGCTTGCTGTGGAGCAGGGCCGTGGAGTAGTTGGCTTTCTTCTTGTGGGATGTAGAGGCAGATATTGACCTCTGCCTGGAAATGTCACAGATGGTAGGATGACTGCAGCTCACAGTGGCAGAGTGAGGAGAGAGGGGAGCTGTGGGATCAGCCTGCAGATTTCTAGTCTGGCAAGTTTAGGATGCATGAATTGTCCTGGGACCACATGGAGGCTAGAAGACAGGGCTCATTTTGAGAAAGTGACAGTTGTCAAAGGAGTCAGGGAAAGGCATAGTACTGAGGGCCGCTTAGAAGGGAACATGAAGAAGACTCAACCAAAGCATCCCACGTGCGCACGAGAGAGCAGACCAATGGCTAGAAGCCTGGCATGGCAAAGGGCCTTGGAGAGTCAGAGGCACTATAGACTCCGTTGGCCAAGTAAAGGTCCATTGTCCCCTTCACCTCTCACCTTTCCTCTGCTCTCCCTGGCCTCCAGAAGGTCCAAAAGTGGCCCAGTGAGCTTGGAGGTGGTGGAGCAGGGGCTGGGAATAGCACACGTGCTGCTCTGCTCATGCCCATAACTGTCTTGTGGAATCACTGCTCAGGCTGCAGCTGGGACCGAGGAGATAATGGATGTTTTGATTTATATCAGGCAGGAGTACTTCATATACAAAAATGAGGCTCTGCCAATATTTGAAACTGACTGGATAAGCTGTGGGTTTTCCTTGACATGGTGTCCAGGAGTATTATTAGACGATCTGGGAAAGCATATTTGAAGGCAGAAGTGAAAAAACAAATTCATTTGTGGCCACTTCAAATTATTTTTAAAAATAATTGAAAATGCAATCATCAATAAAATGATTACATTTTCGATTATTTTATATTGAAGTAAAGATATATTTGACATAAAAACGAGGGCTTCGCTGGTGGCGCAGTGGTTGAGAGTCTGCCTACGGATGCAGGGGACACAGGTTCGTGCCCTGGTCCGGGAAGATACCACATGCCGCGGAGCGGCTGGGTCCGTGAGCCATGGCCGCTGAGCCTGTGCGTCTGGAGCCTGTGCTCCGCAAAGGGAGAGGCCACAGCAGTGAGAGGCCCGCATTTCTTCTTTGGAAATGAATTAAATGAAGAAAAAGAACTTAAACTGTAGAAAGTAAAATTTTCATGAATGTAGTTTCACTGTTATCTTAATTATGTCAATGATTGCAATGATAAAGACAGGAATTTTTCAAACAGCAGACTCTTCTCCTGAGCATCTCTTTTACATATAAAGACAGGCATTTTTAGGAGGCAAATCCATTCTTCCAGGCTGGTAGTTCTTCCTTTAAAACACTTTCCTAAAGCCCCTAGTGTGATCTGAAACAGAGGAGAACTCAAAGCTTAACATTTCTCAGCAAGTTTCAGAGAGATCACTTAGGACTCCCCATCAGAAATGCCCTTGACATAATGTCTCTCAGTCGGCTGCATCCCCTCAAAATCACAGTGGGGTACTTTTTGGAATTATATTAATTTGCAGGCTAATTTGAGCAGAAATGGCACCTTTACAACATAGGTATTCTGACTCAGGAACATAATATGTGCCTCCACTTAATCAGCAAAGCCAGACCGACATGGTTTAAGAAATGTCTCTAATGTTTCACCCTTAAATATCATATCCTCTGCTGGGTTTTGGTAAACACTTATTGCAGGTTAAGAACACTGACTTGCTAAGAGTCTTTGAATCCTAACTTGCTAAGGATCTGTTATGCAGGACAAACACTGCATTTTACTAACTGTCATTTCAGCATCCACTGATTTTCTCCATTAACCCAGCTATTCTTACACATTATTATCAGTTGTTTCTTAGTGCATAAAGACTCATGAATGTTCTTTTTCCAGATAGAAAAAGTAATATTATGTCTTGTGATATTATTAAGGCCCAGATTTATCTATCTATCTCTACCTATTTATCTCTCTATATATCTATCTACCTATTTATTTTTCCCTTGAGTTTGACCATGGCAGGTTCTTAGCAGGTCTCTGGTTCTGAACACATGAATCCACACATTGACTTCCCCCCAGCTGTAGAGAGGAGGTAGGGATGTATGGACAGGTGAACCTGATTTTGGATTGCACAAGCAGGAAATAAGATGACAATACAGAGACCCCTTCAAGCCCTTCCCTACTTGTTCTGGAGATAAAGAGGTTTAGTGAATTTTACTATTCTGCTGGGTCTCTTTCCTTTTTGATTTCTATTTTCTTCTTCATCATTGGATCCATTATAGTTGTCTGCAGAATATTTTTGCTCTCCTCTCTGGCCTCACACTAAGAATCTTCCTGGTGGCTCTCCCACTCTACTTTGAGCTCTTCCTCTAATTGAAGCAGATGCTGTGGCTGGATGTTTTACATATGTTGAGGTTGGTAGAGGAATCATTATACTAGGGCACTGTCAGCCCCATGGCCTACATGCATTTCCAGCCTCTGCATGTTTGCATTCCAATTTTTTTTTTACAGGACTTGACTAGAAAGAAAATTTATGATAGTCTACTTTTTTGAAGTTCCTTTACTCACAAGATTATTCCAGTTGTTTTTTGTTTGTTTGTTTTGTTGTTAATTTGATCCCATCTGCTGTATATCTTCCAGAAATCCCACTAATGGATCACTTCTTATTTTCTAGCACTAATATTAATTTACTCTTGTTTTTCTATTTCCGTTTGATATTAAGAGTGAAGTTAAGTAAACATATGGGTTCAGGCTTTCATCTTGGACTCTTTATTATTTTTCACTATTTTTTGGATATCAAGTGCAGAGAGGTAAGTTAATCACATACCTCAATTCAAGGCCAACTTATTTTCTGTGCAAGGTTCCTTTCATTTGTGTGTGTGTGTGTGTGTGTGTGTTATTTATATGTGTATGTTGTTTTTCCCCTTCATGTGAAAGCCCACTCCTATTTTATACCTCCCTCATTGCTGGTACCCACCAGAATTTTCTTTTCTTTCTTTTTTTTCTTTTGGGGGGGAGGGGATATTATTGTCATGATTTATTAACTTCTGTCTTGCATTTCTGCCTCTTTTAGAACTGGGTCTTCGGGAAAGGACCATGGTATTTTATTTTGTAAGAAACCGTAGATAGGAAAAATATTTACATCAATATAAATAGCTATATAACTTAATTATTTTGACCCTGAGCTTGCTATAGTGTTGCTTCCCTAAAGATATAGCTTATTCAAATGTGTGTCTGCAGACATGTTTAAGAAAAATATATTTTTTTCTTTATTAGACTGATAGTCATTTATCTGATATGTTCTGAAGAAGGATCTCGAAAACAAATTTTAATAACTTTGATCTAGCTTATGAAAGAAAAGATTCAAAGAAATGATAACTTGGTGATTATTAGGGAAACACATTGTCTGAGGCTGTCACCATTCTGGATGCATGTAGAACAAAAGCTGTTTGGAAGTCTTAATCGACTTTCATAATTTTAGCTCTGTATTTTCAAAAACTGTGTAGACACTATTTGACACAAATTTAAACCTCATACATGGTTGGTGTTGGCATTTTGTGTTTTATGAGCTCAGAGATGATTACTTGAAGGATGTTTAACTCTATTTTTGATGAGCCAAACAGGTTAACTACAGGGTCCTTCACGTAGGGTATTACATTATGAAAGGCTACAGCAGCAATTTACTAAATAGTGCCTAGGGGACCTAAATAAATGTATCTCTCGAGTGACTAATTTGCTAATCCAAATAAACCAAACTCTATCTACACTAGGCAAATACTATGTGTCTGGAGCCCTGAAGTGACTTGTTTGATTCTGCTATCTATAGAGCCAAAGAGAATTATTCCATAGAATTTGTTCATTAGCTTCAGTTAGAAAAGTACATATAAAACTGAAAAGCCTGTTAACAATTCTGATTAGGTATTCTAAAATTTCTATTTGAAATAACAGCAACTGTGTATTTCTCTAGCTTATACGTGATCTTCAGGCTGACAGATTTTCTAGAAACTTTGCTTTTGTCTGGATTGGGCTGATCAATAAGTCCATTCAAATATTGCAATATGAATTCACAGTATTCATAAGTACTTAATATATTATGACCTTGGATATCAGGCAGAAAAATAAATCTATCCCCAGAACTATAAGGTGATTTTCTTCTCAGCATTGGGATTACTTTTCTTATTGTTTCATGGCACTCTCACAGTAACAACAAAAAAGAACAGCCCTTGAATAGACTAATCAGCAAAATTATTGGTTTGAATCACCGCAGTCAGTTCACCTTTAAGGTTTCTTACAGAGTCTATGGAATCTATCAACTTGCTTTATATACTTTCTGCTCCTTTCCATTAGCCACCTTCTTTCTTTTAAGATAAACACTACAATATAGGCATATAGAATTTGTGATTGACACAAATTTTATCTATTTTATGATGGTATTTTAACACCATCAGAGTTAAGTAACAAACTTGAATTCAAAAAGAACATAGACTAGCTTTTCTTTTCCCCCTTCCCTTGCTTTCTTCTGTGTTCTCCTTTTTCTTTTCTTTTTTTCCTATCTTCCTTCCACCTTCCCTTCCTTTTTTTCTTTATCTCTTCCTCCTCTCTCTTTTCCTTTTTTTCCCCCTCTTCCTCTATTTCTTCTTCTTTTTTTAAAAAATAAAAAAGTGCCCCCAAAGCCGTGTCAGCTGTCCTGGTGGTCCTGGCACAAGCATGTCCACTGCCCTCATCAGCATTGCTTGGGGAAGAGCTGATGTTCTTCATGATTTGTATCTGCTACAGGGTCCCTTACTGGAGGCTGCAGTTCCTGGGGCAAAGGACATGGTGGAGGTTGGAGCAAACCAGGAGTTCACTTAATGGCCTGAGCCTGGTGGTGACCTCACAGTTTCAGAGAGAAATTGGGAGGAACTGTGCTGTCAACAACAGGAAGTTGGTGAAAAATGAAAGATGCCCTTGGGGAGTGAAATGAAGAGCAGATGGCTTTAATTGTTAGAGTTACTGTGACAACTGACAAGAGAAATTCTGCTCTCTTGACATTTAAAAGATACCAGACATACCAGTGACCACATTCCATGGCTTCTTGAAGGTTTCCATGTCAGGGAATTCAAACTCCTCTCTATTTTTATTACTGAACAGTCCATAAAAACTGCAGGTGATAAGATTCCTGATGAACTAACCCTCTAATAGTTTGATAAGTCACTGAAATGCACACAAGGTAAGGGAGTAGGAAGTCGTAGGTGAAAGGAGGCACCCAGGCAGGGAAGTTCTGAGGGATTTATATGCTGCTGCAAGGAAAAACAAGCCCACAACTCAGGTGGAAAACAAGATCCATCTCTATAAGCCCAAGGGATATTTTTATTCCTATGACTATTTGTAGAAAACCAGTTTAATTTTTTATTTGTCATATTCTGGAAGAGTCCTCCTTCCAAAAAAGAAGTAAAAGATTTCTGTGGAGCCTCTGAACAAAAGAGGTAAGATAAAAATGAATGTTAGCTCAGATATTATTTGCACAGTCAATTTCTATGTAAGAATGAGAATGCTGAAGTGTAGATTATGGCGAGTGTAGACCCAGGTAGAAGGCATCTTCAGAAACAGAAAGATAAATAAATACACTTGGGCTTCCCTGGTGGCGCAGTGGTTGAGAGTCCGCCTGCCGATGCAGGGGACACGGGTTCGAGCCCCAGTCTGGGAAGATCCCACATGCCGCAGAGCAGCTGGGCCCGTGAGCCGTGGCCACTGAGCCTGCGCGTCCGGAGCCTGTGCTCCGCAATGGGAGAGGCCACAACGGTGAGAGAGGCCCGCATACCGCAAAAAATAAATAAATAAGTAAATAAATAAGTAAGTAAATAAATAAATAAATAAATACACTCAATTCTGAGAAGTAGAGACTGTTACATCAATATACAATTATTGGATTGAAGGTTCCTGATGCATTCTCAGTATTAATAAATCTCTTTCTTCCCTAGTGATATGAAATAAGAACATTTAACCATGACTGAAATCTTATTGTAAGGGCTATTTAAAATAAGACTTACATGTGAAAAATAAGTATTTATTTTTCAGGCAGATGCTATGGCATCTCTATGACAACTACAACACCTTGATTTTCTAATTTTTCATTGGGATTTGGTGTATAAATCTCCCAGCAACCCTAGCTCTGGATAGAATAACACTAAAGCATTCTTTCCACACTGGCTCGCAGAGAGCCCCAGCAGAATTCAGCTCCAGTTACCCACACTGATAACTAGCTTGAAAATTAATGCTTTATTGGCCTCCCTCTCTTTCCTGTCTCAATTCCCTATTCCCCTGCTTGTATTTACTGACCTCAAATCCTACTTGGACTGGAATCTTTGTGTTAGTCCTGATTCTGGAAGAATCCAAAATAAAACACCTTCCCTGATATACACAACCTACCATGCATTTTCACCCATGATATTTCACTGTGTTCCCACATACCCTGTGAGATCATTCCCATCACGCTCTGTTTTAATCATTTGTTGATTTGTTCTCATTTTCTTATCCCACTTTTTGAAGTTAAGAATTGTAATTTAACTCTCCATATTTGGATCCAAGCAATGGCTGGCGTATAGATAGTGCTTATAAATGTTGTTGAATGAGTGCAAAGTTTTTCCAACTCTGTTGTGTTTCTGATCTACTTAGTTATGAGTCTTGGCATTTCTGCTTTCATATCTCCTGTCCAAACTTTCCATGCCTTCACCATCACCCCAGCTCAGGCTCTTATCATTTTTTTGCATAGACTATTGCAATTTTTTCCTACCTGATCTCCTAGACTCAGATGTCAGGTGTCTTTATTTTACAGCACACTCTAAACCACAGGACAACAATCATTCTGAAAATGCCAGTTTCACATTGTCCCTCCTTTCCATGAAACATCTAGTAGTTCCCACCAGCCTTTTATGTTAGTCTAGAATTTTGTTAAGGTTCTCATTCATTGTATTTTCTCTCTATCTAGATAAACATTATATGCAGGAGACGCAGCATCACAGTGGTTAAGAGCAAAGGCTCTAGAGGCAGGCTCTTCAAATCCTAGACCTGAAATCCCAGATCTAATCCTGTGTTGGAGGGAATGATGGCCCCTAAAAGATACTGGTTCCTAATCAAAGGAACCTGTGATTGTTACCTAATATCATGGACTTTTTGCAGAAGTGATTAAATTAAAAATCTTGAGATAAAGAAATTATACTGGATTATCTGGATAGGTTCTAAATGCCATGACAAGTGAACATTTTTAGAGAGATGCAGAGGAAGATTAGATACATAGAGAGGAGAAAGTATTGTGAAGATGGAACAATGAGAGATTTGAAGATGCTGGCCTTGAAGATTGGAGTGCAGTGTCCCTGAGCCAAGGAATGTTAAGAGCCATCAGAAACTGAAAGAGTCAAGGAAGAGATTCTCCTGAAGAACCTCTGGAGGAAGCACAGGTCTGAGAACACCTCAATTTCAGCCCAGTGATGCTGAATTCAGATTTCTGGAACTGTGAGAGAAGACATGTTTGTTGTTTTAAGCCACCAGATTTGTGAAAATTTGTTATATCAGCTACAGGAGCATAATACACATCCCTTAAGACAGCAGTCCCCAACCATTTTAGCACCAGGGACCGGTTTTGTAGAAGACGATTTTTCCATGGACCGGGGCGGCAGGGCGGGGGATGGTTTCGGGAGATTCAAGCACATTACATTTATTGTGCACTTTATTTCTATTATTATCACATGGTAATATATAATGAAATCATTATGCAACTCACCATAATGCAGAATCAGTGGGAGCCCTGAGCTTGTTTTCCTGCAACTAGATGGTCCCATCTGGGGGTGATGGGAGACAGTGACACCCGAAGTGCATTGCTTTATGTCCAGTCTACTCCGTAAGATGCAGCTTAACTGTCACTTGCCACTCACTGATAGGGTTTTTTTTTTTTTTTTTTTTTGCCGTATGCGGGCCTCTCACTGCCGCGGCCTCTCCCGCTGTGGAGCACAGGCTCCGGACGCGCAGGCTCAGCGGCCATGGCTCCCGGGCCCAGCCGCCCCGCGGCATGTGGGATCCCCCCGGACCGGGGCACGAACCCGTGTCCCCCGCACCGGCAGGTGGACTCTCAACCACTGCGCCACCAGGGAAGCCCCACTGATAGGGTTTTGATATGAGTCTGCAAGCAATTGATTTATTATGGTCTCTGTGTAGTCAAACCTCTCTGCTAATGATAATCTGTATTTGCAGCCGCTCCCTAGCACTAGCATCACCTCAGCTCCACCTCAGATCATCAGGCATTAAATTCTCATAAGGAGCGCACAACCTAGATCCCTCGCATGCTCAGTTCACAGTAGGGTTCGCGCTCTTATGAGAATCTAATGCCGCTGCTGATCTGACAGGAGGCGGAGCTCAGTTGGTAATGTAAGCGATGGGGAGTGGCTGCAAATACAGATGAAGCTTCATGCTGGCCCGCTGTTCACCTCCTGCTGTGCGGCCCAGATCCCAACAGGCCATGGACCGATACCGGTCCGTAGCCCAGGGGTTGGGGACCCTTGCCTTACAAGGTGTGATCTTGGGCAACTTCCTTAAATCCTCCAGGTCTCAGTTTTCTCATCTGTAAAATGGTTTGTTACCTCTCAAGGTTATCTGAAGACTGAATGACTTAATGCTTTCAAAGTCCTTAGTAGTGTGACTGGCACATCCTGAACATCCAATAAGTGTTACTTACATTTTAAGAGTACTTTTAGTGTTTGTCTATTCATTTTATTCTCTGTTTTGAAGAAGATCAAAGACTTCTACATATACTTTAACATTGTAAAGCATTTCTTAGTATTCTATACATTACGATTAAACTTTAACAAATATTTAGTGGAACAGCATTTTTTTTTTTAAGACTAGGTTCCAAAGATACAGTGTAGAGTAAAATATGGTCACTGAAATCAATGACTGTAATACCACAACCATTTTAAGTGATTTAGGGTGAAAGAAAATAAATGTCACTACTATTTTTCCCCAGATTTTAGAACTTAAATACTTAGCTAACATATGGGATGTGTGTATACATATATATTTTTTTCTTTTTTCTCTAAATATCAATGAATTGACCAAATTTGTACGTCTGAAATATTTTCATCCTTGCCAAAAGGAAAACAAACATTTTACTTAGTCTTCTTTTATTTGTGGAAATTTTACAGTATAGAGGTATAAAGAAGATCAGACAAATTTATCAATTATGCTACAATTTCCTCTTTAATTGCCTGTGTCTACCATTGGAGGTGAACTTCAGGGCAGGGCTTCACGCTGGTCTGAGCACAGGGCATGGTGTACTCTAGCATTTAATATTTATTGTATGAACAATGTTCTTCAGTACCTCTGTGTGGGTGTGCTATAACTTCTTAGACCCTGGCCAAAGAATACCAATGGTAGATGCAGTTGTCCCAAGTGGATTTTAATGAAATTCATCCTTTCCTATTTATTGCTTGGTGGGCCTTTTGATGCTACACGCAAAGTTTAAAAACAATAACTTTGAGGAAAGAGAAGTTGAGGATCCTAGTTCTGACATAGAAACACTATGCCCTAGCATTCCTAAAGTTTAATGTTGGTGACTATTAGGAAAGCAAATATTTCACACAAGGGTAAGCCCTCTAATTGCATTTGTGTTGAATGCCTGCCAGATCCACGTGTAGAGAGTTCTATAGGTATTTTTCTGATTTCACCCTCCCATCTGAGGCCATTTCAAAAGTGCTGTGGGTGGAAGGAAAGAGAAGGAAAGTCAAAAACACAGGAAGAAAGGCGAGGGGGTCGAGGGAATGGAGGCAAGAAAGGGAACAAGTGAAACCCTCTTGGGAAGGGAAGCTGTGTTTCATTTCAGTTGTTTGGTTTGGAAGGAAGCCTGTAGAATATTGAATAACATAAGAAAACACACTGCAGCCCTGTCTTCTCAGTTTCTCTGAATTTATGTAGAATTATATTAGTAAAACCAAAAATTAAAACTCTTGTGAAATTGTATTATTTAATACTATATTTAATTATTTGTAATTTGTGAAGAAAAATTAATTAAAAAGCCATATAACTTCATCTCTGGGAAATGAAGTACTAAACTGATTTTAATTTGTTAGCAAAGATTCATTTACGTTAGTTGTTTGCTAGTAATTTCTCTTCCTTACTTTTTGTCAGTATATTAGACAAGGATTTGTAAAAACACATTTTCATAAAAAGAAAAAAATGTAAGAATATTGTTCATGTATCTCTTAAGTTTCCACTACTATAAGATAATAACAACAAAGAATAAGTGGCGAGAAAATGCTCTAATCCATGGACAGTTTTAAATGAAATCTCCAAATCTTACTTGATAACTGGATTATATGAACTTACACATGATTATTTGCTAAGCCTCATCTTTCTTATTGCCAAACTGAGAGTAACAATTGTACCAATTTTATAAAGTATTTGTGAGCATTAAGCATACATAACTTAGAGTGCAGGCACATCGTAAGTATTCAACAAATATTAGCCTCATCCATTATCTTTGAATGGCTTCAACCTAACTAGGAAAAACAACATCAAAAGTAAAGACCAACAGCAAATATTATAGATTTAGTTATCCATATAAATTATATGTATATCTGATGGAAAAGCAACAGGTTTTTGAGATAAATGTTTCATTCATTAATTCAATAAATTAATTCAACATTTATTGAGCAACTAATATATGCTGAGCATTGTTCTAGGGGCTCAAGTTCTGGTGAGAGATAAAATAGAAACACCTCCACTTCCATAGAGCTAACATTTCAGTGCTGGAACACAATGACCCAGTAAAAAAATGAATGAACAATGTAATACCAGACAATGTAACAATGTAATATGATAAGTACAAAGAAGACAAAAATAGGATAAGGGACTAGTTGGGAGAGGTGTGTTATAGTGTGGGAGAGATAGATTTAGCACAGTGGAAAAAATTACAAGACTCTGAGTTAAATTTGATTTTCAAATAAATACCAAATACTTTTTAGGATAAGTATGGCATATTGTACTAAAAGTTCTTTGCTGTTTAATGTGAAATTCAAATTTAGCTGGGCATCCTCTATTTTTATCTGGCAACCCTATAGAGGAGTGAGGATCTGAAGATGAGACTGATTTTATTTTTCTTCCAGGTTTATTGAGATAAAATTGTAATATATTTAAGGTGTACAATGTGATGATTTGATAAACGTATTCTTTATGACATGATTCCCACAATAAGTTAATTAATATATAATTAACTTCATCAACTCACATAGTTATCTATTTTTTTTTTTCTGGTAAGCCACTGAAGATCTATTCTCTGAGCAACTTTCAAGTATACAATATAGTGTTATTAATTATAGTCACCAGTCTATACATTAGATCCTCAGAACTTATTCATCTCATGAGTGAAAATTTATAGATATTTCAACACAGATCTGCCTTTCATCCAGTTTTCTGTGTAGGGGTTGAGGTGTGCACTTCAGCTCTCACGATTTCCCATTGTTCACATCTAAGGAAAGTGATGCTGTGCCATGGTCCTACAAATTCAGTTCTATTTTTTCCCTTAATAGTATAGCTGAAGTGTAATGAAAAATTTCCATGTTGTCAGGCAATAAACGCAGACCCTATGTCTTCCTACACTGAAAAATACAGCATGCTACTATTTTAGAAAAATCTAAAAATGTTTTTTGAAAGTTTAAAGATTTCTATGAAGATTTTCCTTTTTTTTGCCAGGAGTAACACCATTTCATGGAGATGGCCTATATTAGAAGCCATGGCCAGTCACAACACTGTTAAAGGTATAATTTTTGCTATATTTGAGTTTCTCTGGTTTGAAAAGTAAAATAACTTCCAGTGAAATGCACATAGCATCAGCCTGGACTGAGTCTGGAACTCTTAACACTCCCCATGTAATCTGCTCAGTCCATTATTCCAGTGAATGGTTAAGTCTACATGCACCAGATTCTGGAGAAGCCTCGGAAAGGCCTAATACACTGAGACCTGGGATAGGGCTGGATTTGTGTCATTGTGGAATGACAATGTCAATCTGAAACCTGTGCTTCTAAATGTGGAGAAAAAGCCAATTGAGGAGGCCTGGCAGGCAGAAGAGCTAGGATAAAATTTGCACCTATGTAGCTTGGGACTTAGGGTTGTTTTGTTTTGTTTCTTTCTCCCTCTTTATATTTCTAACAGAAATACTACAATATGAACATCTTTGTTTTGAGGAAATTCAGGCTGTTTTCACCTCTTCTAGGATACAAGCGGTGGGGAGAGAGAAAAAGAAGAAAGTAAGCAGGTAGGGGGAAGGGATGAAGAGGAGAAAGGGAAAGGAGAAATGGGAGAAAAGAAAGAGAGGAAAGAAGAAGGAAGGAAGACATAAAGGGGAACAATAATAAATTACATTTGAGTGCCCATTAAAATATTTAAAATGAGACCACTAATGACGTTATTTTAAATTGGAATTTTCTCTCATAGTAAAGGACAGGAAGACAATGGAGAGCAAAATAAGTAATCAAAAGTGGTGTCTAGGGGCAGGTGAGGGGAAATTCCAGGCAAACTGACAAACTTTATTTTTATTTTTTTAATTTGGTTGCACCAGGTCTTATTTGCAGCACGTGGGCTCCTTAGCTGCAGCATGTGAACCCTTAGTTGCGGCATGTGGGATCTAGTTCCCTGACCAGGGATCGAAACAGGGCCCCCTGCATTGGAAGGCAAAGTCTTAACCACTGGACTGCCAGGGAGGTCCCCAAACTGGCAAACTTTAAATTCTGCTTTATTTTGCTTAATATAAATAAGTTCCTTCAGGAATTCAAGCATTTTATTTTTGCAGTAGCTTTTAGAAATACTATGTTACAATCTCTTTTTGTTTTACTTTATTTTTGAGAGACAGCAGATTCTGATGAATTTCCTTTAGAAAAGAATACATTTAAGTTCGTTGCCAGTGTCTCATATCTACCCCACTTATATTCAAATATTCAGATTAAAAAAAAAAAGAGTTCTTCCTTCCTGCAGCAGTCTTCTAATTATTTTCAAATCTCACCATTGTCACTATTCATTATTGCCATCATCCTTACCATTATCATCCAGTCTTCTCAAAACTCCACTGATGCATGACACTGTGACAGGAGATATGCCAGGGAGCTCTTTGGCTGAGTGGATGACCCCACCACAACTTCCTCTCCCAAGATGGACTTTTATGTTTCTCAGGCTGACTATTAGGAGACTGGATTGGTCAGCTGCTGTCGATGTTAACATCCAGAAACTGTCTTTCTCAGGCTAGAACCTAGGTTGGTTTCAAAACTCTTTACAATATCACAGCTTGGTGACAGGAAAGGCTGTTTTCCAGCAGCCTCTGCCCTTTACTTATTTCTTTCACTCCCACCAATTTATCTTTGCAGTTCTAGGGAATATTGCCAAGTCCCTCTAGATGGGGGCAGGCACTGTAAATCCCTAATTCCCAAACTAATCTTATAGCAGGGGACATGTTCTGGGCAGCCTTCCCATTCTGTTAACGCCACACGTATTTATTTTCTTCCTGAAGTGTGTTCTATATCCTGCATGCTTTCTTATTCAAAAGTTAATTATCAAATTTACTGCATACTTTTAAAAATTCAGAACACCTGAACCTGGGACAGCACACATTACTTTTATTATATGAACTGAGAAATCAGCTTGAATTCTTATTTAACCAGTAGAGTTTGTTTCCCTAAAACTGGAGACCATTTGAAAGAGTTGGTTTTAGTGTGCTCAAAGACAAATTAGTCCCTCTAGATTATTCAGAAAATGTCATGGACATGTGCCAACCCTCAGTTATTCAGAAATAGATGATCCAGGGTTTTGTTTTTTTAGAATTTTCTTTTGTGTCTATAGTTATTTTATTTTTGACCACTTGCTGATGGTTATAGTCTCTATCAAAAGAACGGGGAAAAAGAAGGTAAAATTCAAAAACTAGTGTATTACCATATGATGCATTGGCCAGTATTTGTAGAAACAAAGAACAAATTTCCTCATAATTTGGACAAGAAGTATAATTTAAAAAAAACAATAAAAAAGTCACCCTGTACCAAAACCAGACAAAGATATCACAAAAATGAAAATTAATGGCCAATATCACTGAGGAACATAGATGCAAAAATCCTCAACAAAATACTAGCAAACCAAATCCAACAATACATTAAAATCCAACAATACACCATGATCCAACAATACATTAAAATCCAACAATACACCATGATCAAGTGGGATTTATCTCAGGGATGCAAGGATTTTTCAATATCCACAAATCAATCAATGTGATACGCCACATTAAAAAATTGAATTATAAAAACCATATGATCATCTCAATAGATGCATAAAAAGCTTTTGACAAAAATCAACACCTATTTATGATAAAAACTCTCCAGAAAGTGGGCATAGAGGGAACACATCTCAACATAATAAAGCCCATTTATGACAAAACTACAGCTAATATTATACTCAATGGTGAAAAGCTGAAAGCATTCCCCCTAAGATCAGGAACAAGACAAGGATGCCCACTCTCACCATTTTTTTTTTTTTTTTTGGTACTCGGGCCTCTCACTGTTGTGGCCTCTCCCATTGCGGAGCACAGGCTCCGGACGTGCAGGCTCAATGGCCATGGCTCATGGGCCCAGCTGCTCCGTGGCATGTGGGATCTTCCCGGATCGGGGCACGAACCCGTGTCCCCTGCATCGGCAGGCGGACTCCCAACCACTGCACCACCAGGGAAGCCCCACTCTCACTATTTTTATTCAACATAACTTTGGAAGTCCTGGCCACAGCAATCAGAGAATAAAAAGAAATAAAAAGAATCCAAATTTGGAAGGAAGAAGTAAAACTGTCACTGTTGCAGATGACATGATAATATACATAGAAAAATCTACAGATGCCACCAGAAAACTACTAGACCTCATCAATGAATTTGGTAAAGTTGCAGGATATAAAATTAATATATAGAAATCTATTGCATTCTATACACTAACAATGGAATATCAGAAAGAGAAACTAAGGAAACAATTCTATTTACCATCACATCAAAAAGAATAAAATACCTAGGAATAAACCTATGTAAGGTAAAAGACCTATACTCCAAAAACTATAAGACACTGATGAAAGAAATAAAAGACCACACAAACAGATGAAAAGATATACCATGTTCTTGGATTGGAAGAATCAATATTGTTAAAATGACAATACTACCCAAGGCAATCTAGTCAATTCAATGCAGTTCCTATCAAATTACCCACAGCATTTTTCATAGAACTAGAACAAATAATTTTAAAATTTGTATGGAAACACAAAAGGCCCTGAATAGCCAAAACAATTTTGAGAAAGAAGAACATAGCTCGAGAAATCAGGCTTCTGACTTCGGACTATACTACAAAGCTACAGTAATCAAAACAGTATGGTACTGGCACAAAAACAGACACATAGATTAATGGAACAGGTTAGAAAGCCCAGCAATAAACTCATACACTTATGGTCAATTAATCTATGACAAAGAAGCAAGAATATACAGTGGAGAAAAGACAGTCTCTTCAATAAGTGGTGCTGGAAAAACTGGACAGCTACTTGTAAAAGAATGAAATTAGAACATTCTCTAACACCATATACAAAATTAAACTCAAAACGGATTAGAGACCTAAATGTAACAACAGATACTATAAAACTCCAAAAGAAAGTATATGCAGAACACTCTTTGACATAAATTGCAGCAATATATTTTTGGACCCATCTCTTAGAGTAAAAATAAACAAATGGGACTTAATTAGACTTAAAAGCTTTTGCACAGCAAAGGAAACCATAAACAAAATGACAAGACAACCTAAGGAATGGGAGAAAATATTTGCAAATGATGTGACCAACCAACAAGGGCTTAATTTCCAAAATATACAAACAGCTCATACAGCTCAACATCAAAAAACAAACAACCCAATCAAAAAATGGGCAGGAAGAAATAGAGACACAGATGTAGAGAACAAATGTATGGACACCAAGGGGGGAAGTGGGGTGGGATGAATTGGTAGATTGAGATTGACATATGTACACTACTATGTATAAAACAGATAACTACTGAGAACCTACTGTATAGCACAGGGACCTCTACTCAGTGCTCTGTGGTGACCTAAATGGGAAGGAAATCCAAAAAATGAGGGGATATATGTATACAATAGCTGATTCACTTTGCTGTACAGCAGAAACTGACACAACATTGTAAAGCAGCTATACTCCAATAAAATTAATTTTAAAATGGGCAGAAGACCTAAATAGACATTTCTCCAAAGAAGCCATGCAGATGGCCAAAAGGCACACAAAAAGATGCTGAACATCACTAATTATTAGAGAAATGCAAATCAAAACTACAATGAGAAATTGATTTTGATTTGAGAAATGCAAATCAAAACCTCACTCCAGTCAGAATGTCCTTCATCAAAAAGTCTACAAATAATAAATGCTGAAGAGGGTATGGAGAAAAGGGAACCATCCTACACTGTTGTTGGAAATGTAAATTGGTGCAGCCACTATGGAGAACAGTATGAAGGTTCCATAAAAAACTGAAAGTAGAGTTACCACATGATCCAGCAATCCTACTCCTGTGCATATATCTAGAAAAGACAAAAACTCTAATTTGAAAAGATACCTGCACCCTAATGTTCATTGCAGCACTGTTTACAATAGCCAAGACATGGAAGCAACCTGAATGTCCACTGACAGAGGAACAGCTAAGAAAAATAAATAATGCCATTTGTAGCAACATGGATAGACTTAGAGATTATCATACTAAATGAAGTCAAACAAAGAAAGATAAATATCATATGATATCACTTATATGTGGAATCTAAAAAAATGATACAAATGAACTTATTTACAGAACAGAAATAGACTCACAGACATTGAAAACAAACTTATGGTTACTAAAGGGGAAAGGCTGGAGGAGAGATAAATTAGGCGTTTGAGATTAACAGATACACACTACTATATATAAAATAGATAAAGATCTACTGTATAACACTGGGAACTAAACTCAATATCTTATAATAACCGATAATAGAAAAGAATCTGAAAAAGAATATATATACATATGTGTGTTTATATATATATATATAACTGAATCACTTTGCTGTACACCTGACACTAACATGACATTGTAAGTAAACTATATTTCAATAAAAATAAACAAATAAACAAAAAGTTTTAAAAAGCTGTGAAATTTTGATGGGCTCTGGAAAATTGCAGTCTTATCACTCTTTATACATATATTTAAATGTTTTTAGGCAGAAATCATTTTCTTTTTCTGTATCATATTGCTATACTATTACTAGTACTATGAAGTATTGATCAAGTTTATCTAATTATACGAATATGTTGTTAAATATTGCAACTATTGTCATTATGACTATTTTCTGGCATTTACAACAGGAATTTAAAACTTTTTTGTTACTACTAAAAATGAAGGTTTGGTTTATAATTTAGAAATTTTATTTTAAGTGATATTTGGGAGATAACATGAGGCACACCATAATAATTTGAAAATGACATGGTACTGTGAGAGTTAAAATTTAAATAATAGATTAGAACAGAACAGACCTATTTAAAGTCATTAAAAAAAAAAGAACAAGAAGAATGGTTTCTAGGATAGAAGGGCTAGAAAGAACCTGTGTTCTCTAAAAAGATGGGATGTCAATCAGAATGATTTTGGTCAGCCATAGAAGACTTGAAAAAAAAAGCCAGACAGCCATAGAGACATAGATGGGTATGCCTATCTGAAAAGAATAATGCCTTGTGAGACCAGTTTGGATGTATTGGTCATGCTGTTATAAGGGAACCATCTAACATTCATTATATAGTGATGACTCTCATTATATGATGGGATCAAGGAATCACCTCCCCCCCCCCCACATCTTGTTCTGATATTTCTGACCACACTGTGACCAAACAACTTTGCAAAAGTGACGACAGAGCCTGGTTGCTGGATGGTGATATTTCTCATTACATAAATGAATCAGTCTTCTGCTTTTATAAATCATTCTCTGTTTGAAAATGTCCATCCAAGACTAAATATTGCTCAATGAGAGTTCTTTCAGTTGAAGCTTAGCCTGTGTCTGCAAATAATGACACAAATTTGGGAACTGATAGTTTGCTCACTATTGGGGAAAAAAAGGTTGGTAACAAGTGATAAAACTTTTGAATTCTAAAGTAGGTACCTACTCACAAGTCTCTTGCTTGATTGACAATAACAATTAAAGTATCAAGCCAATTGGGAAAAATCCCTGTAGGTAATCTTTTTTGTTTTCACTCTTCTCTCAATCTTTCTCTTTCTCTTTCTTTCCTCCTTCTCTCTTCTCTCTTCTACACAGTATTCTATAACAAATTACTTTATTAACAGACACTGTTCCTTGCCCACCAAAATTAAAGAAAATGCATATTCTGTATGCAATACAGAATAAATATCGTGCATTCTTCCATAAAGAAGAATATGATCTAAAGTGAGAATTCCATTCATGAAAATAAGTACTATTCTTCATATTCACACATACATATATGTATTTATTTAAAATAGAAGTTAAACTTTTATAAGCATTTTAAGGTAATTTCTGCTGACTCAAGCTTAACAAGTTTCCATCTCTAAAGAAGGTATTTTGAAAATCCCTCCCAGACACAGGGTATCACAAAAGAAAACACTCATATGTCTTAAAAATAGCAAGTATAAAACCATTGTTTGAAGAAAAGGAGGATATTCTTTTATATTAATCTAGAGATTAATCTGTTTGAGTGTCTTACACAAAATGAAGAACACCAAACCCAGGTTCTCCTTGAAATAAGCACCCATTCCCCACCTTCTTCCCATGTATTTGTGTGCATAATAAATGAAAGTCTGGGAATATTGTATATATTATATAATAAATGAAAGTAATAACTGAAAGTCTGGGAATATTGTATATATTATATTATTTATAACATATAAGATATAAAGAACTTAGTAACAGTAATATACAAATAGCTGTAAGAAATTATTAAGAACAAAAGAAAACAACTGAATAGAATAAAATACACAGGGTTTGAACAGGCAATTTCCCAAGCAGATAAATACAAACAGTCACTAACATTTAAAAATTTTTCTAATTTGACTAAAAATCAAATAAATGCAATAAAATTAAACAACAAAATATCATATTAGAGATTAGAAAAAATTAATACCCAGTGATGGCAAAAGTATAGTGAAATTAGCATGTTTATGATTCACATATCTAAATGAATAATGCAGTTCTATTTTATAGACATGCAAAATATTGAATGAAATAAAAGGTTATAAAACAGTCTGTACAATATAGATGCTTTATCATCATAAAGTCTCCATCAGGCTTTGTATCTGTCTATGTACCTATAACACAGATAAGATATAGATAAATATGCCTAGATTGGATATAGATTGAAGTCTAGATAGATGTTTTCTCAAATTTATTTTTGTTTATTTCTTGGTGATAGTGTTTCAGGTATTTTTTCCTTTTTAACTTCTCTATATAGTATAAATTTTTACATTGAACACCCATTTTCTAAATTATGATTTAAAATATAAAACAAAAGTAAATATGCACACAAATACATGGGAAGAAGGTGGGGAATGGGTGCTTATTTCAAGGAGAACCTGGGTTTGGTGTTCTTCATTTTGTGTAAGACACTCAAACAGATTAATCTCTAGATTAATATAAAAGAATATTCTCCTTTTCTTCAAACAATGGTTTTATACTTGCTATTTTTTATGACATATGAGTGTTTTCTTTTGTGATACCCTGTGTCTGGGAGGGATTTTCAAAATACCTTCTTTAGAGATGGAAACTTGTTAAGCTTGAGTCAGCAGAAATTACCTTAAAATGCTTATAAAAGTTTAACTTCTATTTTAAATAAACAAAACTCTGCATATGTTGAGATTAGATACAGTTTTATCATAAAAGAAAATTCTTAGAATATGGCATTTTTCTGAAGAATTTCTTGAAACAAAGGTAAATAAAATATTCAGTCATGAATTATGAATTCAATTCAATTTGGTAGAATGAGTCACTTGTCTGAAGAATGAGTCAATTGTCTGTTTGAAGAGAGAATTAAAATGACCCAAACCGACTTCATAGAATTAGTCCGACACTTGCTCCCCCAACAGGAATCAGTTTTTTACGTTTCAGGTCAACCGTGCAATGAGAGTTGAACACATGTTTAATTCCTTTCCCTTCTCAGTTAGTTGAGTTTAACTGTCCAAACCCTTAAGCCACTGGAAAATTTTCCTACTGGCAGATCCTCTGTTAAGTTTCTTGGTTGCATTATTTCATCCCCACATATTCTGAGGACTTTCTCAGAGCCTCTGTTTTTCTTAGCATTCAAAACAAGCAGGTGCTAGCCTTTTGCATCCTCTATGGGGAATGGGCTAGAAGTAACTAACTAATTGAAGAGTTCTACTGGGAAATTCAACCAGTCAGCAGCTGTAGAATGGCAACCCACTGTAACGTGCAGTCCGTCTGTCAGCAGGGTCTAGAAGAGTGTGGTGAGGACCCGCTTTCCCAGATGGTCTGTATTCTATGATGACACCATAAATGCATGACACCTCTGCTCTGAAGATGGGACATTTGGCCTTTGGATAAATATCATTCCCTGAACTTTGAGAAGACAAAACTACTTTTATTGCACAGAATGTTTTTCTTATCTGTAATTAGGCAAGAACAAAAGAGGCTTGATCATACTTCTTAACGTAGCACTCACTTAAACATTAATGTCAGAATAAATTGTTTTCAAATTGTATAATATCAAATATTGCTTTTACTTGTGTAAGTACAATGGAGGAGGTGGGGAGCAAGAAGGAAGCAGGGTAGAAAACGGAAAGATAAAGAGAAAAGAATGTATATACTGAATGTCAGACATGTTCCTTTTTTTTTTTTTTTCCAGCTCTTTAGTCTATCAGTGCCCTCCTTAAAGTTCATTAAGGATTGCAAGGCAGGACACTGATGGTTGAGACATTGTTTTGGGCTACCGTAATCCTGTGCTCATGGTTGTTGGTATTTCTCAGATTACTGACCATGATTCCCCATCAGCAGTGGCCCAGGGATATCTCTGATATTGGTCAGAATTCTCTCATCTTTATCAGAACTGGGCTACTGCCATATAGCTGTGGAATATAAAACTCCTCAATGAGTTATACTCAAGTTCCAGGTTATATGACACATTATATAGATTAGATTACCCAGTCCTCAAACTCCGTTACTCATTCTATAGATATTTTCCAAATACCTACCAAGTGTCAGTTTGCTGTGTGGGAACATAATGATGATTCTTAGTAGATTATTCCTTGTTCTCTTTTTTAACTCATCGGAAGATCCCTCTCTTTTCAAATTCCCCTGCATTCTGACCAGATTATGTATATTCTACATTATTTTCAGTTGATTTATCTATAATATGTAACTTGTTTGTGCCAAACCTAGTTTTTAATATCACCATAATGCTTAACATCTTACTAGACACATAGGAAATATTTGACAAAAACAGTAAATTGAGAAAAGTTCTTAAGTACCTGCATTGAAAGTAGCTTTGTATGAAAAGTCTAAACAAGAAAAAGAAAATTAAAATTGCCATATCAGATACATCTAGTGTTGATCCAAAAACTATTTATCAATATTTTGGGTATTATCTTAAAATTGAGCACATATACAAATTTATGTTAGTGAAAGTCAGACAGAAAGAAGTGGTAAAAATTGCCTGATCATCTTTTTATCATTTGCTCCTCATTAAAAGAAACTGAACACGGGCTTTCCTTGGGGAGTTCCATCACCTATTATAAGACTATGTTTATGTTTTTATAGTACCAAACATTTGGATTAAAAAGTGAGAAATTGCACAGATCCCTTAATTAAACATTTGGGTAATTGGTGAACTCAGATCATGGACTAGACTTTTCCTTTTTCCTTTAGAGCTAACCTAAAAATACCTTGGGACTGGTAGGAATTAGAGGAAGTTCCCATGAAAATATACTCTTAGAGTGGTCCCTTTTGAACTCTTGTGAGAAGGGTACGGAGATTTTTAGTTAGAAAAAATAATGCATGTGTGTATAATCTAGTTTCTTCATATATTGCCCTTCAGGCAATAGAAGAAAACTAAATTTTACTTGAGTAACTTTAGTAATGCTTCTTAGCTATACATTTTGTTTCTAAACTTTCTGTTCTTTTGGAAAATATGCTTTAAAATTTCTCTGCAATGGAAATTTAATCGTGACAGTACTCTTGCCAAATTTATGGAAAGTTATATATATATATTTTTTTTTTCATTGATGCCAAATTATTCTGCTGAACTAGGGAAAAATACAGTAAAATGTCTGCTTGCTTATAACAAAATTTTACTTGCAAGTAAAATGTCTGCTTGATTATAACAAAAATGGTCAACTCTTGCAAGACTACACCTTACTTATAACAGGCAACAGATATTATGTATTGTCACTTACTTGCTATTGGCTGGTATTTTGACTTTTAAGACAATTTCAGAACCTCAAATGAAAAAGTTTTTTCTAAACTGTCTACTACCTAGGATATGACAAGATTTTTCTTAGAAATTTGTTGGGTGTTAGGTGAGCTAATTTTTTCTCTAAACAAATCCTTTTTACCTAGTCCATTAACAGGATTCAAAGTGACTGATTTTTCTTTGTTCTTTTCCAGAACAAAGATATTTTGGTGGAAAACCACTTGGCAGTGAAATTGTCAAAAATTTAGCAGGAAGAAAAAATATGTAAGTAAAATAAAGAGAAAGCACAGGCCTGTTTAATTTTCAAATTTAATAATAGTCTGTGGATAATTAAGAGTTGGCAGATATGTTTCCAGTCAAGCCTTGCCATCTAGAGAGAAGTGTTTCGTATCTACAACACCTACAAAGCACAAATACTGTCCAAGGATGCTGCATGGAATTCATCTCTTTCCAGGATTTCAAAAGTACATAAATCCATAGTGTTCTGAATGGCTATGCTTATACTGAATTTTCCCTTCCCTTTTCTTTCTAGAGGAGAGTCAATCAACCCTATCTTCATTCTTTGTCTTCATTCTTGGCTAGAGTATGAGTCAAAACCAAAATATGCACTTAAGTAATTATCTGTGATCTCAGAATATGTTTACTTTAAGAACGAAAGGAGAAAACATTAAAAAATCAGAAAAAAAGTGGAAAATAGAAACACTTTATGGTGAATAACAAACACCTTTTTCCTCACTGGAGATGCTTTAAATCAAACACTTCTACCTAATAATTGTTAAAAATCATATTTAACTGAGTAAATATTATACTCATAACATGTATTTAACAAATAAAATTATGCATCTAGCACCATTTAGATTGAATCTGTTGTCCTCGCACTAAATTTAAATAAAATAGGCACAGCAGTTGTACCTAATTTTAAGGTTGTTTAAAGGAAAAAAATCAATTTTGTAAATTGCTTTGCACAGCTGCTACCTGTAATAAAGAGCTCAATAATGTTAGTTTAAATGTCTTATAAAATCAATTGTCTTGTTTCATGTTTGTTCAATAAAATTATACTTTCAACTAACCCAGAGGTTGCTTATTATGATCAGACTGTATGTACTCTGTATATTATTTTTCTTTATAGAGTGTTATATGTTGAATTTTTAATATCACTGAATAAAACATAGAAAAATAGTTTTTAATAAAAACTATATGCTTAAAAACATAAAGTGAAATAGTGTTATACTGCAAGTGTTATATTGCAATAACTAAATTGAGAAATATGCCAAGAAACACATGAAAAGATGCTCACCATCACTAATTATTAGAGAAATGCAAATCAAAACTACAATGGGGTATCACCTCACACCAGTCAGAAGGGCCATCATTAAAAAATCTACAAACAGGGCTTCCCCGGTGGCGCAGTGGTTGAGAGTCCGCCTGCCAATGCAGGGGACACGAGTTCGTGCCCCAGTCTGGGAAGATCCCACATGCCTGCGGAGCGGCTAGGCCCGTGAGACATGGCCACTGAGCCTGCGCGTCCGGAGCCTGTGCTCCGCAGCGGGAGAGGCCACAACAGTGAGAGGCCCGCGTACTGAAAAAAAAAAAAATCTACAAACAGTAAATGCTGGAGAGGGTGTGGAGAAAAGGGAACCCTCTTGCACTGTTGGTGGGAATGTAAATTGATACAGCTACTATGGAGAACAATATGCAAGTTCCTTAAAAAACTAAAAATAGGACTACCATATGACCCAGCAATCCCACTCCTGGGCATATACCCTGAGAAAAATGTAATTCCAAAAGACACATGCACCCCGATGTTCACTGCAGACTATTTACAATAGCGAGGACATGGAAGCAACTTAAATGTCCATCGACAGATGAATGGATAAAGAAGATGTGGTACTCAGCCATTAAAAGGAAGGAAATTGGGTCATTTGTAGAGACATGGATGGACCTAGAGACTGTCATACAGAGTGAAGTAAGTCAGAAAGGAAAAACAAATGTAGTATATTAATGCATATTTGTGGAATCTAGAAAAATGGTATAGATGATCTTATTTGCAAAGCAGAAATAGAGACACAGATGTAGAAAACAAACATATAGATACCAAGGGGGAAAGCAGGGATGGGATGAATTGAGAGACTGGGATTGACATATATACACTATTGACACTATGTATAAAAGAGATAACTATTGAGAACCTACTGTATAGCACAGGGAACTCTACTTAATGCTCTGTGGTGACCTAAATGGGAAGGAAATCCAAAAAAGAGGGGACATATGTATATGTATAGCTGATTCACTTTGCTGTACAGTAGAAACTAACACAATATTGTAAAGCAACTATACTCCAATAAAAATTAATTTAAAAAGAGAAATATGTGCATTCACAATATTATAGTACAAATAAGGCATAATGCATATTTATCTTTCCAACATGTAGTTTTTTTTATGTTAACAGTATGTGGATTTTGTTTGCTTCAACACAACAAAAACCTGGTGATATTCTGTAAAACAAATCGACAAAATATTGATACATTGAAAATATTTCAAGATGCAGTTATTTTATGTGTTTGTTGTTGTTATTGCTGTTTAGAAGAAAGATTTTTTGTTCAAAATCTGATTGCCAAACCAGATCTCTTTGGTTAATAACTAAATATCTTAATATAATTTTCTTAATCAGTTAAATGAGAAGTATTTATGGTAGACCTTTACCTCCTTGGTTCTAACTATACAGAATTATCAGGGCTATTGTAACTGTTCCCCACGAAGAGGAATTAAACATGTTGTGGTCTCTTCTTGGGTGTTTCCTTGAATGGTGCCAGCTTTTAGTGAGGTATTGTTATTGTGCTTTTACTCTGAAAACAGTTATCTGAGTTTTCCCTTCCATCTATGCTCATGTTTGGTTTTTTGAATCTAGTTTTTCATTTCTCCAGTGTAGTATTTACTTACAGACACTTTAAATTTTTATTATGCTATTTTATAGTGGAAGGATATAATTTCTTTTTTGAAGAATAATATAGAATAAATTTTTGAAGAAAAAAATTGGCATTGAGAGAAACCACCAGTGCCAGAATCTGGCAACTGAGAAACTGTATCCTACAACTCTACAGGACACTCACTCCATTTGGTGTGGAACCTTACACTGTATAGACCCCTTCTAATGGCATTGTGTTACAAGTGGCTTTTCATGTAAGTGTCCTGGGTGCCAAGGTGACTTGTCATACAACAGTCTAGGGAGCAGCATGTACAATGCAACACACAGGCTTTTCAGTCATCCTGTGATTGATTATAATGCTTAGAAATCAGCATCCTAATATTTGGCACACAGTAGTTTACTCAAAATATATTAGATTAATTGTACAGCCATCAAAACCTGGAAAGCTATGCATATAAACAAGGCATGAATGTCAGCAGCATAAAACTACACTGTTTTCAGTCTTCATGAGTTTATAGGTATAGCTTTAGGCATTTAACTGCTTAATAACTTTGAAGAAAAATTTTTAATAGAATTGTCTGTTATGGTAAAGTGGGTAGTGCTAAAATCTAGAGAGTGATTACATATGAATGTATATCAACGATATAATTGTTAAAACATGTAGAATTTAGATTTGATATAAAAAAAGAGAGATACTAAACCTTCAGTGTGGAAGAAGATGTAATCAATTGTGAGCTCTTTCAGGAAAGTTTAGAACAAAATCACAATTCATTTCCCGTACTTTGTATGCTATGCAAAAGTAAATGATGTGAGTGAATATTAGCTTGTAGACCATTTTGATTCTGATAAGATCATGCTAAAATATTGTCAGCAATATTGTACCCTCATCTGTTAAAAGGAGCAGCCAGTTGGTGGGACAGTTGAGAAAAACTGTGAATAATTAAGGCAACGTGAAGGTACTGAAATATTAGACAAATTTCAAACAAACAAATTTCTTCAGGCAATCAAATATGAATGGTCAGGCCTCACAAAAACCAGACCCCATTTCCCAGCAAAGAAGCTATGACTGAAAATAGCAACAACACTTGGTACATTCTGTACAATTAAGCACATATGCAAACTAAAGTGAAACTGCTGGCAAAAAGTGTCTTGTGTCTGTCTATATCCAGCTTGTTTCTGGAAGAGTGACTGGGGGAAGAAATAATTGATAAACTAAGTATCTAATATGTAAACATATTTAAAATGATCTGTTTCTTGATTTATCAGAGAGGGTACCAAAGAAGGGAGTGAAAGGCTAAGCTTTCACTGTTTACAGTGGATTTAATATTATACAGTAAGAGGAAACAAAGGATATTCTTGGAATAGTCTGTTAAAAAAAGTTTTCAATGAGAATTCCAGAGCAGCCATGATGTTAAACAGATGTATTATTTTCCAGACTTAAAGTAAGAAGGAACAACAATCATTGTACATATATACAGAATACTTTCTTAATATTTATTGTTTTCCCAGTAAAAATACAGAAATAAAGCACTGTGGTAACACTGTGTTTGAGATGATAGAGTGGTCAGCAGTTTATTAAACCTTAAATATTGAGTCCAACTAAATTATTCTATTTAATAATTTTTTAAAATGTCATTTTCGGAAATGACAATTCCTAATAAATTTTTGATGAGTCAGACTGAAAGCAAATTTGCCTTATGTCTAGTTAATCTCTCTTCAAAATCCATTTATTTCCCATGGAGATGGATATACTATAGACTTTTGGTTTCAACATTAACTCTGAATTAACTAATCCACATAGCAATTTACAGTGTTGTAATTTCAGAATAGAATGAATATGGGAGTGAAGATATCTCTCTGAGATCCTGATTTAAATTCTTTTGGATATATGTATATATACGCAGAAATAGGATTGCTGGATCATATGGTAGTTCTATTTTTAATTTTTTGAGGAACTTCCATATTGTTTTCCATAGAACTACACTATTTTAAAACAACCATGAAAATGTATACCAGCTGGATTTTCCCCAAGCTGTTTGATTTAAGGAATTGTCACATTTGCCCATTCTTTGCTCCAAGATTTGTTAAGTATATTGAACAAGCATACAACAGTTTTAATTTAGTGACTAGGCAAATTTCTTTTGCCTTAGGTTGCCAAATTCCACACCGCCCCCCCTCACTGGAGGTGGAATATTTATTTTTTAATTAAAAATTTTTTTTATTGAGGCATAGTTGATGTACGATATTATATGTTTCAGGCATACAACACAGTGGTTCACAATTTTTAAAGGTCATACTCCATTTATAGTTATTATAAAATATTGGCTATATTCCCTGTGCTGTACAATGTATCCTTGTAGCTTATTTATTTTATACATAGTAGTTTGTACCTCTTAATCCCCTACCCCTATCTTGCCCCCGCCCCCCCGCTTCCCTTTTCCCACTGGTAACCACTAGTTTGTTCTCTATATCTGAGAGTCTGTTTCTTTTTGTTATATTCACTAGTTTGTTGTATTTGTATTCCACATATAAGTGATACCATTCAGTATTTGTCTGATTTATTTCACTAAGCATAATACCCTCCAAGTCCATCCATATTGCTGCAAATGGCAAAATTTCATTCTTTTTTATGGCTGAGTAGTATTCCATTGTGTGTGTGTGTGTGTGTGTGTGTGTGTGTGTGTGTGTATATCTCACATCTTCTTTATCCATTCATCTGCTGATGAGCACTTAAGTTGCTTTCATGCTTTGGCTATTGTAATTAATGCTGCTATGAACATTTGGGTGCATGGTTTTCTCTGGATATATATATACCCAGGAGTGGAATTGCTAGATCATATGGTAGTTCTATTTTTATTTTTTTGAGGAACCTCCCTACTGTTTTTCATAGTGGCTGCACTAATTTACATTCCCACCAACAGTGTACAAGGGTTCCCTTTTCTCCACATCCTTGCCAACATTTGTTATTTGTGTTCTTTTTCATGATGGTCGTTATGATAGGTGTGTGGTAATATCTCATTGTGGTTTTGATTTGCATTTCTCTGATGATTAATTATGTTGATCATCTTTTCATGTTGACCATCTGTATGTCTTCTTTGGAAAAATGTCTATTCAGTTCTTCTGCCCATTTTTTAATTGAGTTGTTTGTTGTTTTGATGTTGAGTTGTATGAGCTGTTTATATATTTTGGATATTAACCACTTATTGGTCATATCATTTGCAAATATTTTCTCCCATTCAGTAGGTTGTCTTTTTGTTTTGTCCACAGTTTACTTTGCTGCGCAAAAGCTTTTAAGTTTAATTAGGTCCCATTTGTTTATTTTTGCTTGTGTTTCCTTTGCCTTAGGAGACAGATCCAAAAAAAAAATATTGCTACGATTTATGTCAAAGAGTGCTCTGCCTATGTTTTCTTCTAGGAGTTTTATGTTTCCGTTCTTACATTTAGGTCTTTAATCCATTTTGAGTTTATTTTTGTATATGGTATTAGAAAATGTTCTAATTTTATTCTTTTACATGTAGCTGTCCAGTTTTCTCAGCACCACTTGCTGAAGAGACTGTCTTTTCTCCATTGTATGTTCTTGCCTCCTTTGTCGTAGATTAATTGACCATATGCGTGTGGGTTTATTTCTGGGCTCTCTATTCTGTTCCATTGATCTATGTGTCTGTTTTAGTGCCCCAGGTTGCCAAATTTTTGATGATTTTTATATGGTCTGTTACTTTTATATGGCTGAATAGGGGAGTGACAGTGCTGTTGGGAAGGGCAGCCTGAATAAAGGGTCTTTCCCTTTAGGCTTTTGCAATGTATTCCTTCCTAAATGTCTAATTGTTGTCCCATGTGGTTACTCTTTTCATTTTGTTGACAACTCTGCAATTACTGCCAAACTTTGCAATTTCATCAGGGGGTGCATAAGTTTTCTCTTTCTGATTACCATTTTCTTTCTCTCCTTCCATGGTGTCTACCTTCCATGCTGAACTGTCATCAATATCACGTCCAGCATCCTGTGGAAGCACCCCCCCCACCCTAAGCTTACCATCTACAATGCACGTTTATTAATTTTCTGTTCACTGTTTTATCATCAAGAAAATTTCCTAAGAGCATCTTTGGATTGTATGTGTACATGTGTTCATTTGTTTGCTTTAACAACTTTGGACACCAAAGTGGTCTATTCTGTTGGTAACTAGTGTTTAACTTGCCAAATAAAATAGGAAAAATAAAATGATGACAGTTACTTTGAAATATTAAGCAAAGCCTTAGACTTACAGAAAATGTAGTTTGGCAAGTGAAGTGACTTAGGCCATCCTGTGCATGTCTACGCTCAGGCCACACAACCTGAACTTTACCTGTACACAGCAACATCACTGGAACAGAAGGCTCAGGAGAACAAATTATTAAATAAAACCTTTTTTATACTTCCAAACAAATCTGTGCCTTTAGTAAGGGGTGCACGTTAAGAGATCATGTTCACAGCATAATCCATTCATCTCCAGCAGGAACACAAAGTGGCATTCTTGACCTACTTCTCTTTTGGTTGATTCTGTTACTTATGATCCATAAGCTTCTAAAGATCACTAGTTATTGTTCGGTGATTAAGATATGACTACAAAGTCAGAAATAAGATTTGCTAATGAAAAATTCCTGATCGTCTATTGTACATTGAGGATATATAGACACCTTGGTGTTGCTGAGATGCATAAAAATCAAAAGATATAATTGCTCTCTTTGAAAAATCTATAATTGTTATGATAATAAAATTAAATAATAATATAGGAAGAATTAGTTACAAATCTGTATAGCCAATGGTTAAGGAAACAAAGAAAAGGAAATTCTTCTGACATAGTTAATCCTGTTCCCACTATTGGATGAAAAAAAGGAAATTAAAGTTTTTCTGGTTGGTATTTAACTCTTCATTTTGCTTCCACATTACCTCTGAAGGCACATCCAAGGATGCCTTGGAGTGCCTGGAGTAAACCAATGTTGGATGATGTGATTCTGTTTGTGATTAGAGAATACCCTCCACTTTTTTCATCTCCTTAGGTTCTCTATATTACCTAGAATGATAACCCTCTATGAGGCATACCCCAGTTGGAACAGGCTTTGCTTAGGTTCTGTTTTTTAAGTGTTGCTGCCTAATTGGTCTATCTACCTTGGGTACTAGAATAGTGATAGCAAATGTCAGTTGAGTTCACTTCATTAAGATACCTTTCCTTAATCTTACAAAAGATGAACTATTAAATCAAGACTTATAGAAACAACAAAAGACCTGATTGACAATGTGTGCCCACTTTATGGAATAAGTGTGGTTTATCACATAACTAATAAGCATAAACAAATACGTGACCCAGAGTTCTCCAGCCATTATAGATCACCCACTGACACTTTTCAAATTGAGATTTGAGGTCCCATTCTACATTAAGTAGGTTATTGTTTTTTTTCCCCCAAGCTTCTCCTCTGGAAGTGTTACATGCTCCATAAATCCAAGCTGTTCCTGACCCCAGCTGTGCCAAAGTTCTGCTGAGGTTCTTTCTTCTGCCCATGAGCAACTTCTCCAGGAAGTTTCACTTTTCCCATATCATTTCACTACGAGCATGGATACAGATAAATCCTTCAATTCCTCAAGGCAAAAAACAAAAACAAAAACTGCTGTAAAGGTAAATTAATGTCTTTATTTCTAGAGAAAAAAATGATATTTTCCTAGGTTCTTGGACAAAGAAGCAAAGTTCCTTTCAGACTGTTCCTTCTCATAATATACTTTTTATAATTGCAAACTGTATACAGCTACACGGTAATATTGGCATTTATTATCAATTTTCCCACCACCAGAGTACTACTGAAATCTTTGATTAGATATGTTTAACAGAACTGTCTTTATCTTAGTTCTGCCTAAGTACTTTGTTTCATTTTCCTTATTCTCTGATATCCACCAGTTCCTTTGTCTGAGGAATCCCTTGCTAACTCATGTGGAGTATTCATGAATACCAACAAATACTGTAAGAAATTCTCTATCTCTCTATCAGCAGTTGCTCAAATTTCAGCCTTTATGATACAGAGATGACATCAACTACACTTTAATTCATGTTGCTATTTCTTCTGTACCCATTGAATGCAACCTGCAGGTTGAGTTGGTGCAGTGCCTCTCAGAATGTGTACTCTACAACGGAGCCCAATTCAGCTACCCAGGGATAAATCTTTTCTCCATGATAGAAGCCAGGGAAAGAAGGAAAAAGAGAGAAAGTCATCAAATTCCTTAGCTTGTGATTTCAAACAAGTTTCAAAAAGTAAAAATCCTATATAGAGAACCTTATTTTGTGATGACTTCTTGATCCACATCATCCAATTTCACCCTAAACTTGTGTGGTCTGAGGCTTTGCTCGCTGAGGTTTTATAGTCATTACACAGGACTCATGATAATATCTGACAACAGCAGCCTTTCATACAGGGTTAGGTAGCTAATAATTCTGTATATTAATTAGAGCCAAAGTAACTTTTGCAAAGTAATTTAAAAATTTCAGATTTTAGTTGTCTTATTGGGACAAAAAAAGTCCTTGAAGTAAATATGTAACATTGTTAAGACTAAACAGATTTTCTTAATTATAATAATAATAATTGAATATCCAAGCTATTGCTCTAATAGAGTTAAAATTGGTTTCCATTTATTCATTCATTAAATAAAAGTTTAGTGAGTATGTTTTATACAATGTCCTGCTGGGTTTTGTGGACACAAAAAACAGAACCAGGTCTTTCTCTTCAGAGACCTAAGAGTCTAGTGGAAAAGAAAGACTTAAAAACCAAGAGTTACTATTTATAGATATTATACTAGAGTAGTTATTCTTACCCAGGGATGCACAACAAAAACACATAGGTATTTCTATTATCATTTTTTTCAAAACACACATGAGTGGCTGTGCCCTTTAGGAATATGAGTTTTAAAAAGCATTATTTTGATTCTGACTTGCATGTTTATTAGAGTCACAGAAAGAAGATGCTAGCATTTAGCAGAGGGAATGATTAACTCAGGCTGGGAGGCAATATTTGGTCTAGAGCAACTTTTAATCTGGATCTTGAGGATTATGTGAGAGTTCAGTAGGCAGAGAAAATGGAAAGGGCAGTAGAGTCAGAGAAACAGAAGAAGGCATATAAGCATGCTTATAAATAGAAGGAAGACATAACATTTAAGGATAGCACGGCAGGGCAATGACTTCTGAAAATCTGTGGCAAAAAAACCCCACAAAACCTTAGACCTATGTTGACCAATCACAAAATAAAGTGTCTTTAGAAGTAAACATGTCAACAAGACTCTGAATCAAAGTCAAAGCCTGTGTCTGTGTAAGAGCAAACTTCATTTTCTGCCAAAGAAGGAACCAGTGCATATGATTGTGGGCAAGGATGACAGCATGAGAACTGGTTCCACCCTTTGAAAAAATGTTGTTTCAAAACATTTGTTCTCTAGGCAATCTCCTCCTGAATGCACGTCATAGATGAAATTCTGCCTTTTCTTGATTAGCATTCTTTCTAATTTTTAGGGAACGGAAATGAGGTAGGAATAGGCTTGTGAGGTCAACAAGGCTATAAGATAATAGCTCTTTATATGTGCCACGCATTGTGCTAAGCATTTGTAAAACACTGCTTTGTTTAATTTTCACCACGATAGAAATTATTAACCCCATTTTGCTGGTGAGAAAGCTAAGGCTTTGACATTTGAATAACTTGTCTAAGATAACTTGGTATTCAAACTCAGACAGACTCTAAAGTCTGGCTTCTAAAGACTCTGCTGTACAGTCTTATTCTTTAGAAACACTTTTCTAATAAATACTCAGCTCATAAGAAGGAATGTGGTGGAAAACACTTCTTAGTGCCACAGAACAAAGTACAGTGTACTGTATGTATGACAGAGAAAGAACTGTCAAGAAATAAAGTGTTCACATGCAAGCATACATTACTTTCAAGTGTCACCTTGAGGATGTAAAGAATTGATAACTTCCATGACTTATTAGCCCAAGTTTGAGTGAATTTTCTTCAAATTGAACATTTAGATGAAACATACTCTATACCAGGAGGAAATCTTTAAATGAAACTTAAGGGAGAGATCAGCAAAGCTCTTAAGTGTTTATTGCTCCTTCTTCCACAGGTTGGGAAATAGGATTGATGTCCTCCTTTCTCACATTTTACAAGGTAAGACCTTTTTTTTTTTTTTTTTTCATGAGTATTTAAACCTTCCCGTACCATACAGCTCAAATGTCAGCTATATTACTCTTTCATCTTTCTGGGATCTATGATCTACTGACCCCTTGTCGATCCTTCCCATTCACTGAAGAATTTGACATAATTTTCCTCTACACCCCAAATTTTGTACATTGTCAAGATGGCTTCGTCATATATTGAATTAACCAATATTCTAACTTTTCATTTCTGTGTCTCCTCTACTCCAATCTTGAAATCTGGACTCACAGGTCCAAATTCCCAACCTCACCACTTCAACTTTCCAATCTTACCATTCCATTGAAAATGGAGTGACCACCTCATCACCAAGCAAACAAACATTATTCTGTTCTCCTTAATTTGTTTGTTTGATAATATCCTCATCTTCGGAAATGCTCTTTTCTATAAGCTTCTATGAAACCACACTATCCTTGCTTTTTTTTTTTTAATCCTTCTAACTGCTCCTTTTTAAATCCTCTGCATGAGTTCATTGTTGTCTCCATTCTTTTTTTTTTTTTTTTTTTTTTCGGTACGCAGGCCACTCACTGTTATGGCCTCTCCCGTTGCGGAGCACAGGCTCCAGACGCGCAGGCTCAGCGGCCATGGCTCACGGGCCCAGCCACTCCGCGGCATGTGGGATCCTCCCGGACCGGGGCACGAACCCATGTCCCCTGCATCGGCAGGCGGACTCTCAACCACTGTGCCACTAGGGAAGCCCTCTCCATTCTTTTAATGTCAGTGTTCTATAGATTCTCATCCACAACCTCTTCTTACTGCAAACACATCTATGAGTAATCTCATCTGTAGCCATGGTTTATAAGCCCACTGTCTTCCTGGATGACTCCAGCTTAGATTCATCTCCTGGACACTTTGGAGATGCATATATCCAGTCACCCCCTAAACATTTTATTTTGGAGAAGTATTTTCAGGCAGAGAGAATCTAAGCAGCAGACAGAAGCAACAGTGAATTTAGAGAATCTAAGAATGTTTAATTTTGAGTAAACTGGAGAATGACAAATGAGACTGGAGAGAAATGACAGATATTACTCATGGAGATTTTATAAAACGTACTAAGAAGTGTGGATTTTATTCTAAGAGAAATATGGAGCAATTTAAAATTTCTAATCATGGTACTGACACTGTGATTAGAAAGATTACTCTGAAAATAAGATAGAAAACTGCTGATTAAAGAAAATGCAGTGGAAAGTGACAAGATGGCAGACTTTTACAGTAACCCAGGTGAGAATTTGTGGGAGTCTGAAATAAAATAAAGTAAATGGAGAGAAATATTTAATAAATGTCTGCTAAAATAAAGAATCTTTTGGTTAGTAAGTATTAGTGCTTCAGTTGATATGGAATAAACTCTTTTCATGTTAAAATAAATTTAGGAGAGCGCCTGAAAATCATATTTGGGAATGTGACCAGGGAAATATTTTAAGTGGATATATGTAGCTGAAATTTATCAGTCGTAAAATTAAATATGTAAAATTTATTAACTAAATGAAGACATTTGAAAAACAAACAAGTAAAAAAACAAAACAAAACAACAACAAAAAACCCCAAAACCAGCAACAAAAACATGGATTATCTATCAGTGTATTGTCAGTAAAAAAGATTGTTTTCTGCTGACTAAATTAATTGAAGTTGAGTTTAAATTTGTTGGTCTTATTTTTTAAATGAGTTTATATGGTACTTTAAATCATCTCAATGCTAAGCTAATTTTTCCCCAGGAAACTTTTTCACTTATTTAACAAGATATGGAAAAATTATCAATCAACTTTTGCAGTATTATGTAATTTTGTACACACATTCTCCTATGCTCTGTTAGGTAAAATGTGTGGTTCAGAGAGCTTTGGGGGGCATTTATATTATTTTTTTATTTTCAGTTTTATATTTAAAAATCTTTTTTTTTTTTTTTTTTTTTTGCGGTATGCGGGCCTCTCACTGTTGTGGCCTCTCCCGTTAAGGAGCACAGGCTCCGGACGCGCAGGCTCAGCGGCCATGGCTCATAGGCCCAGACGCTCCGCGGCATGTGGGATCTTCCCGGACCAGGGCACGAACCCATGTCCCCTGCATCGGCAGGCGGACTCTCAACCACTGAGCCACCGGGGAAGCCCTAAAAAAACTTTTTTGTTTGTTTCTTTAGGGTGACCTAGCAGAAAAAAAATTTGACATGTTATGCTATTATCATTTTCTAGATTAAGATATTCTGAAGGTAATAAATAGTATTTTATATTTAAATAAGACTGTCTTTAAATGTTCTTATTCTTTTCTGAAACACTGTGGCATAAACAGGGACAACATTTTCTCAGAATACAATGGTGAGAATCAGACTTTGGATAAGTGATATATGGAGCTCTCAGGATGCTTATTCTACTGTACTAGTAGATCAAAACCAGGTATAGTATACCAGTTTCCTATGATTGCTGTAAAAAGGTACTACATCCTGAGCAGCTTAAATCAGCACAGATTTATTTTCTTAAAGTTCTGGAGGTCAGAGATCCTAAATGGATTTCACTGGGCTGAAACCAAAGTGTCAACAGCACCAGATTCCCTCCAGAGTTTCTGGGAGAAAATCTGTTTGCTTGCCTTTTCCAGCTTCTCCAGGACTCTGCATTTCTTGGATTATGGCCTCTTCTTTGTTCTTCAAAGCCAGCGGTGTAGATTCTTCTCTTTCTGCCTCCATTGACCTTGGCTTTCATTATATACAGGGCCTTCTCATCTTCTGTCTATAGTCTAATCACCATATACCTCCCTCTTAAAAGGATAATTCTAAGGATTCTTCTTCAGATAATTCAAGATTCCAAGATTTTTAATCATACCTGCAAGCTCTCATTAGCCATGTAAGCTAACATTCACAGTTTCCAGAAATTAAGACCTGGCTACTTTGGGAGACATTATTAAACTTACACATATAATACTACTACAGTATTAGCATTAATTATTTTCTTCCTTGGGCATTTTATTCTCACCTTTCCCAGTGCTGGAAGCAGAGTAAGAGATGAGTTTTGTTTCATGCCCAGATCCACTGCATTACTACATATTTTTGTGTTGGGGCTCTGGATAGAGGAAGCAGGTAATAAAGTTGCATTAGAACAATGGTTCTCCATCAAGGTTCCTTTCCGTGTTGTTATTCTTGCTTCTGTAACTTCCCACTAAAGATATGTACAATATGGTGAATTTGTTTTCCTCAGCTGAACAGATGAGGCAGAAAGATGGCAGCCCTGGTAACTAGAATACATGTGCCCTAATGGGGAACAAAGAGAACTCTCTTCTCCCTTTTCCCAAGAAGACAGACTCTCCTCTCCTTTCTGGCTTTAACTGAGAGAATAGAACCCTGTAAGGCACATAGAATCAATATTTATAATGGAGACGTGTGGAGGGAGGATGCTCTGATCATCTTATTATACATGCTGATATTTCTGATCTTTAAAAAAATCTAAGGCACTTTGCTCAGAAAAAGCATATTTTTAACCCTGGTGGCTTAAACCACTTAGGCCAAATTCCAACTACTTAATTACATTCTGTCTAGGGTATCCTTCCAAGTGTTCCAGAACTCACAGTGGTTTTCATTTCCTATCCTAAGCTGCTCCGTTGTGCTATTGTTATTATTTAACATTCCTGAGAGTAGACAGATGTGCTGTTTGAAACAGGAATATATATTTCCTATTGAATAAGCTAATAGTCTAAAATATGGTTGCCATATTCCATCTCCAAGTTGAACAAAAGAAATGCATTAAAGGAAACATAATAAAAGGAAACAGTGAAAGAAAATACAAGATCAGGCCTCTGTCCTGGTTAAAACCCAAACCAGCTGATGTGGAGAATAGGCCACTTTGTGACTTTGGGTCTGGCTAAATGTTCTCATTTTTGCAAAAACAATAAAACACTTGTGCTTATGTTGTAAATGGACAGGGCTATTAATTTCTAATAAAAAGACTTAGGAAGGATCACAGGACGATGGGGCATTTTTGTACAGCAACAGCATTTCATTTAAAATAACTAGTATACATTATAACTCTCCATTCTTCCCACCCTCATTTCTTTCAAATCATTTTATAAAGCATTCACATTTCTTAACATTGTAATTCACTCATTGTTAGAATCATACAACTATAACAAAAAAATCACAGACTCAGAAAATTTTGACAGCAAAAGGGAGGCAGTGTAGCAATGATTATTATAAGCCCCTAGCCCTTCTCTTCTATTTCAATGGAAGGACTCTCTCTCCTTTTAAGACAAATCCCTTTACTTGTGCTTTGAAACTATACCCTCTGCCTTGGGCAATTCAACCTACCAATTGGCTCTCTCTGGTCTGACTTCAGCCTACTCTTATCTACTTGCCTTCTATGTATAAGCATGCCAAGTCTCTTTTATGTAGAATAATAGCAATATTTTTATTTTTATTATTTTTATTTTTTTTGGTGTGGTACGCAGGCTTCTCACTGTTGTGGCCTCTCCCATTGCGGAGCACAGGCTCCAGACGCGCAGGCTCAGCGGCCATGGCTCATGGGCCCAGCTGCTCCACGGCATGTGGGATCTTCCCGGACCAGGGCACGAACCCGTGTCCCCTGCATCGGCAGGCAGACTCTCAACCACTGAGCGACCAGGGAAGCCCTAATAGCAATATTTTTAAAAGAGCTGAATATTCTTTTCTCTTTTGCATTTCCTGAGTAGGATTCTCCCCCAGTTCTGCTAGAGTCATCTGTTTGCCTTGAGGAAGATTGAAATTGTGGAAGCTGGATTGCATTGAGTCAGAGGCAGTCACTGTTCCGCTTTTGACATCTGAAATAAAATATGTGAGTTGACTACAAGACTGAAGTTTTGAAAGCCAGGTTTGGATGAGAACAGTTTTTTTCCCTAAAACCCTCTAGCTTCCACTAATGCCCTAACGTATTAAATATTTGGCTTGTCATGCTAGATCATAGATATTTTCTACTTACCAAGGATATAGAAAAGTCAGAATATGTCATGAAGAAAGTCTGCCATAAAGGGAGGTGGGGAATCCTTCCCACTCTTATTACCAGGTCAGGGGTGGGTGAAGTATATGATGAAACTCATATATCTTAATTACCCCTCTTTATACCATGGTTCCAAATGTGACATGCTGTTAAGTATGAAGAAAAGCCAAGAGTGGAGTGAAGTTGATACCACTTCCTGTTGAGAACCTTTGGGAGGAGGCACATATGCAGGTTCCTTTCACATCCAAGACCCTCCCCAGGATCCCTCCACTGGAAATCAGTATGGGGGTAAGCATGAGGCCTGAGGGACTCTTTTGCCCAGCTCCATGAGGGATATGTTTTCCGCGAGTCCAAATACCATCTTATGAAGGAAGAAGGGAATGTGAATAACAGTTCTGATGGGAAATTGGACTTTCAGCTGATTCTTTATCCACAAGACTGTTTTATATAAAAAGAAACTATTTAAACCACATAATGCTGAGGCACATTTTTCTAGTAAGTTTAGATAAGTTTTTGCCTCCACTTACCAGAGGGGAGAAATAGTGGATATTTATCAGATATTTTTGAATGCCAAGTATCTGTGAAACACCCTTCTTGTATCTGGAGAGTTTGCCACATTTTGAGTACAGCCTTTGCTAAAGAGAAGCCAGAATTTATTCCCCCAATCTTTCTTGTTACTGATGTGCAGATTCATGAGATATGCTCAAGATGACGTTGATTTGAAAATAAGCAAAGTGTCGCAAACAAGGTGGCACTAGCATCTGGCTTCTGACATAGGCCCTACTCTTATTAGCATGAACTGTGAGTCTCCAACAACATCAGTGTAAATGGCTTTGTCATTATCAGTGCTGAGTAATAATGGCGGAGTATTTTCACTGGAGTAACCTTAATTGTAGTTGGTTATTGGTCCTTGGTGTGTGGCTTCCATTCTTGACTCTCTGACCAAAGATTCTAGGTGCTACCTATCATGCTTTATTAAATTCCTTTTCTGATTAAACTAGTTGTTGATCGCTAGGAACCATAGCCAGTGACAGTTAAATTTCCTGAGTGCTTACTCTGTACCATACACTGGTTGAAGCACTTTGCATATTTATTTATCTCATGTAATTCCTCTCAACAATATTAATAAAAATAGATACTACTATTATCTACATTTTACAGATGAGACAACTTAGAGGGAGATTCAATAACTTGTCCAAAGTTGTTTGTTAACCAGTGAGATTCAAGTTCAGCCAGTCTAGCCTCATAGACCATATTTCTATCTCTACACTTTAGACCTCATAATATGTATATAGTATTTATATATATATATATATATCTTTATCTATTATAAAGATATATATCTTTATCTCTCTATATATATTATATCTAGGCCTATTTATATAGTGCAAGAGTAAATCTCTAGCTATGTATTTACATTGTACATATCTTGAGAAAATCCTGTACCTCATTCTGTTTATAAACACTGCTTTATTTCCCAAACTTGTCCTTGCTGGATGTGTTGAAAGCATGGCTTTCTCTTGCTTTTCCCACTTCATTCCCTATCTTCCACTTTCAGTCCACTAAAATACAGCTTCCTCTCCTATTGTTCTCTGTAACTGCTTCTCACTGAGGTCACTGAAGGTGTTATCAACAGTCTCTTTTCTGGTCTTTATTCTTACTCTATTTCTCTAAAGCATTTGGTATGTGATTCCTTACTTCTTTCTTGATTCTTTTTAACCATTTGGTTTCTGTGATATTTTTGTGACCTGGTTTTTATCCTAGAGCTCTGGCCAGTGTCTCTCAGGGCCCTTCATGGGCTCTATTTCTTCTGACATACCTTAAATACCACTTTAAATTCTCAGTCTTCTTTCACTTTCCCTGGATGAACTTATAGACATTCTAGATATAGAAACATTGATGAATCTCTAATATGTACTTCAGCAAGCATATTTATCCTAAGATCTATAATTACACGTCATATTATCTGTGGGAAATCTCCCGTAGTATGTTCCAAAGATATTTCAAGTTCAAACTTAATATTTCCCAATTAAACTCACCTTTCCTTTCCTTCTCAAATTTCTCCTCCTTCATTCCCATTATCAGTTAATGAAAGAACCATCAACTCACTCCACCAAAAAGCCCGCAGGGGACTTCCCTGGTGGCGCAGTGGTTGAGAGTCTGCCTGCCGATGCAGGGGACTCGGGTTCGTGACCCGGTCCGGGAAGATCCCACGGCCCGTGAGCCATGGCCGCTGAGCCTGCGCGTCCGGAGCCTGTGCTCCGCAACGGGAGAGGCCACAACAGTGAGAGGCCCGCGTACCGCAAAAAAAAAGAAAAGCCTGCAGGTCATCTGTTACTTCTTTTTCATCTTCATACTCCACCTCAGTTCGCTAAGTGCACCAGCTCTGTCACAGTGCACATCACCCCATCCTCACCATCTCTACCGGCTCATTTAATCTTTTTGTACTGCTTACTCCAACGGCCTTCTAAATCCATCTATATGGGATTTCCTCTTTATATTTTCCACCTCCTGCAGAACTGGCTTTAAAAAGCATAAAAGTAATTATTTCACTTCTCCTTTAACATCTTTCAGTTGCTCCCCATTACTCAGGATACAGTCTGAGCTTCTCAGCCACTACTTATTTGATCTGGCCTGTGCTTATCTAGATACTTTATTATCATATAAGTCTCTGTCTACAGACCACGTTCCACCCAACTGATTTATTTGCAGTTTCCTCTGATACTCGCGCTCCCTCGTGCACCTGCTTAGGTTGCTGTTAAATTCATGTGACATACTTGACTTATGCCCACTCATCCATTAAAACGCATCTCCGATTTGACACTTTCCGTGTCTTCCTGTGCACTCCTCTTAGTGATAACAGTAACTCTGTGATATTCTCTCACCCACTAGACTGTGAACTTTCAAAAGAGATTTGCTATGTCTTTGGTCTCAGAATATTCAGGCCTCCCATGAAGACTGGATTATTGTAGAAACTAAATATTATTTTGCAAATGAACTGGTATCAAAAGTACGTATTTACTTGAAAGTTGAGTGAACGAAGGCCTGGAGAGGTTAAGTGATTTGTCCATTGTCACACTGCTAGTAAAGACAAAGATGTAACTATTCATTATTCTTTAACTGACATGCTCAGAACTTAAAAAAAATGCCTGAAATACAGAAGACACTTAATATATACTTGTTCGATGAATGAATAAGGAAAAGAAAACTATCTCATTTTCTATAATAAAAATGTTAAAAATAGTGAATTTCAAAATAGTGCAGAAGAGGGAAGTTAAAATACACCACCTTTGTTTTAAATGTGTTCTTATTAAATGGCAATATTTGAAGAAAATATTTTCAGTGTGATTTCTTGATCTTATAGGGAGCCAAATTATATCTGTACCTTCTACTCTCTAAATGGGCATGTAGTTCGTTATCCTGAATAATTTAAAATTATTAAAATTAAGGATGCCAGTAAATTTAATATGAAAAAGCAAGTTAACATCGCCCAGATTTATAATAATACTTTGAATGCCTGAAATCACTTTTTTTTTCCGGTACGCGGGCCTCTCACTGTTGTGGCCTCTCCCGTTGCGGAGCACAGGCTCCGGACGCGCAGGCTCAGTGGCCATGGCTCACGGGCCCAGCTGCTCCGCGGCACGTGGGATTTTCTCAGACCGGGGTACGAACCCGTGTCCCCTGCATCGGCAGGTGGACTCTCAACCACTGCGCCACCAGGGAAGCCCTGAAATCACTTTTAATAAGAGTGTCCTTCTACATTAGTAAAATAGTAGAGTGGGAGGCCGAATGCAAAGATTGCCCCCATGACCTCCATCCTCTGTTGTTAAACCCTAGGTAATCCCCTCCCTGTGAGGGCTGAGTGGGACCTGTGATTTGCTTTTAGCCAATAGAATATGGAAAAGGTGATGGGACACCACGCCCATGATTGCACTGTAAGACTTCCTTTAACAGACTAGAGTGAGGGCATCTCTCTTGCTGGCTTTGAAGAAATAAGATGCCAAGTTCTGAGAGGGTCACCTGACAGGGAACCATGGTGGCCTCTAGTAGCTGAGCAGCACCCAGCCAGTGAGACAACAGTGAACCCAGTTCTCCAACCAGAAATAATTGAATTCTGCCAACAATCAGTATGAGCTTGGGATAGACCCTGAGTTTTGGAAAAACTGTAGCCCAGCCTACTCCTCACCTATGGTAACTATGAGATCATAAATATGTGCTGTTTTAAGCTGCTCAGTTTGTGGTAATTTGTTACATTGTTTAAAACTATATACACTACGTATAAAATAGGTAACTAATGAGAACATACTGTATAGCACAGGGAACTCTACTTAATGTACTGCGGTGACCTAAATGGGAAGGAAATCCAAAAAAGATGGGATATATGTATAGGTAGAGCTGATTCATTTTGCTGTACAGTAGAAACTAACACTATTGTAAAGCAGCTACACTCCAACAAAAATTAATTTAAAACAACCTAATATACTACAGGTTACTCCTACTTATATTTAACATAACAAAACCTATTATATAACCTTCAAAATTGCAAGAACAAATAAATATATTGGTGAAAAGCAAAGTTTCAAAGCATTAAAGGAAAAGAAAATCTAATGCTACCTGAATTATAATTCAGGTTTCAAAACATGACAATTAAGCTGTATGAGAAAAATACATGACAAACCAATTAGAATGAATAGTGAAGTCTTTTATCAATTTTAATAGAAAGGAAAGGAAAACCCAACCACATATTTTTCTTGGGTTTACATCAATATTTATCCACAACTTTCTTTTTAGAGTATTTTGTGGCTATTATTTTGCAAACTATAGCAGGTCAATTTCTGTTTTATTTAGGAAAGTAAAACTATGTCAAAAATACTTAAACATTGTACAAAATAAGTAATATTTTTTAGTAAAAATTTAAAAATTTTCAAATAGTTTAAGATTATTTATCACCAAATATCAATAATCTACTTCTCTGCAATAATTGTGTCTCATAAGCTGGTCCTTTGTCAAACTCTTTCTCTTCCTTCACATGATATAAAACATGTGACTTTGTCACTATCAAAATTAATTTTAACTTTTTTTACTTTAAGTATTTTCACCTTAAGTTTTAAGAATATAGCAGATAAAGCTTAAAGAAAACAAATGTTTAAACAACCAAAATTTTGGAAGTTTTAATTCCTGATCTCCAAAACTAATGTGGGAGTAAAATATAAATGACCTATACATATTTTAGACTGTTATATTTAATTTTAAAATTCAGCAAAGACAGAAACTTAGTCTGGAAATTTGGTAGATAACATCTGACAGGGTTTATCACAACCTGGACAGGAGAACCAGACATTGTTAAATACGCTTTGGACTTTGAGCATTCTATTTATTAAACAAACAAACAAAAAAAATGAAGAGTTTAAATGCTTAACATTTGCTATTTTAAAATATATGAAACTCAAGTAATGACTTTTATGGCTGCCTAACTACCTCTCATTTGTAATTTAAAATATTAAAACTAAGAGTCTAAAAAATACTTAAATGATACCCTAAAAATTTCCTTTCCAGCTGTGTGAAAAATACAATAGTTTTATGTTACTGTAACATGTACTGTTTTCTTAAGTCTTAGCAAAGACTTTCTTATTTCCAAATTCTTGTGTTCCAAGTTTTAATGACATTATCATTTTCTATTTGTGACAGGATGACTAGCCTTAGGTAGCTCATAGAAATTGTTATTCACTTCTTGCTTCATAACATTCTGGGTACAATATGTACTAACAATTTTTTCTCTGTTTTCCTTCCTGAAGCTGATCTGATATTAAAGTGCTAGCTTAAATAAGTTTCCACTTCAGTCTAAAATAGATAATTTAAGAAATCCAGAAAGCAGAGGCTGCCAAAGCTCACTGTTTCCTAAAACCAGATTGCTATTTTACTTCTTCCATTGTGACAAAACCCAGGCCTACACAACCTGCCCCACCTCTTCCTCAGAGTAAATAGCTCTCTCTCTGATCCAGTGACTTCACTGAGGAAGTGCTCCATGTCAAAGGCTATCATTCAATTTCACTTCTTATTTTATTGTTTGTTTTTTTGTTTAAATTATATTGCTTTCACATCTGGATGGCACAGCTTTCATGTGGTATTAAAAGTATGTGTCCAAAAATGTGTCCCAGATGAACATCCTGTTTGTCTTTTGATTTAAATTTCTGTTTAGTAAACCTCTGTGGTTTGGATACAGTGAGGAGGATTTTCAGCCCAACTCCCTACCCACTTCCTCAAAAGTAACAACTCCCCTGTCTTTTCCTCCCTTACTCACCTTTCCTCTGCTAAATTAATATTGTCTATCAAACACATTCTTAGGAATATTTAAGAACATTACCTCGTCTCTCAATGATAAAATCTATGTCTAAAGCATTACTGTTCTGGAAGCTCTTTCCACAAAATGTTTGTTTTACATGCTACGCCATTAGCAAATATGAAAATGTTCCCATCAGGTCCTGGTAGAAAAATAACCAATTTTTGAATTATGAGATACTTGCGTTAGAGAAACAAATAAGTGCTTTTTCAAAAATAGTTTAGCAACTGTATTTTTCTGTTCAAAACCAGGAAAGAAATATGGTTAAAGTATTTTTTAAGTCTTCCCTTCAAATTGGTCATAGAAATCTTATCACTGATGAATAGATTTACTTGACATATTGCATAAAATTATTTTTTTTTAAATAACTATAGTTTAAGACACATTTTTTGAAGCAAAGAAATCTGGTTGTTCTTGGCATTTCTTAATTTGCTTACTTTGGGGGTATGTTCTCCCCAAATCCACACATATAATTTCCATTGCCTTTAAAAGGGGTTATGAACACACATCTGAAGGAGAATTGACCACTCAGTTTTTGATGTTCTAAAGCCAACTAAAGCATGAACCTCTTGCTTCCTTTCTGATCCCAGCCCTTTTCAATGAGAACAATGCTTATGCAAGATTTCCTAGGGGGATTTTGTGGTTTGAGGTTTTAATAATCTAGGCTAAAATTCAAACAGGAACCACAGCTGCTTGGATAAGATTCTCAGACCTTTTTATTTGAACTGCAGTGAACTTACCAGAATTTTTAAATATTCTGAGCAGTATCTGATATGTAAGAGTGACATGTGGTAGCCTTCTTTCAGATATAAGAATATCTATATACCTGAAAATATTATGAAAATAAAAAGGACATGTACTTTCCTTAACCATTTGCAAATATGTTTAAAAACAGATTTGGCTCTTTTAAAAAGTAATGAGCATTACTGTTCTAAATCAATAAAAGAAACCTATTGAGAATACTTTATATTTTCTATCTTTTCTGTTGAAATTCTCACTTTGTTCATGCATTGTTCTTCTGACCTTGGTGTGAATATTTATGATTGTTAGTTTGAACCCTCTATCAGGTAAGTCACTTATCTCCATTTCATTAAGATCTGTTTCTGGGGATTTATCTTGTTCTTTTGTTTGGAACATATTCCTCTATTCCTTCATTTTCCTTGACTCTCTTTGCTGGTTTCTGCACATTAGATGAAACAGTCTTGACAGAGTGGCCTTGTTAGGAGATGAACCTTATTGATCAGCCTGGCCTGAATGCCTAGTAGTCTCTCAAACTTTTATGATTGTACAAACCTCCTTCTTTGTTCTTAGTGGCTCCCAGTAGTTCAGGCTGTGCCAATACCAGTCAGTGTCCCAAGGGGGAGGATCACAGTCAGCACCTAGCTGCAAGCTGATTAGAAGCTGGACCCTCAGGCACACCTGGGAAAGTATGTGGTTAAGCTCCTTCTGGGAGAAACTGAGAGACTGGAATTTTTACCTGCTTCCTCTGCGCTGGGTTCAGGTGTGTAACTGCTAGAGGTTGTCCCTGTGTCCATTAAAAACTGTTTCTTTGTTTGCTACAGTCTTGTGGGACTTGTGAATGCAAGCCCGTTTGGTTACCAGTGCCCGGTAATCCAGAGACCCATCCTTTGGGTGGCTGCTGAAACAGCTGCGGCCCCAGATGTGTGTACAAGCTTCTCCCAGGGAGCTACCGGTGACTGGTGACTTGGAGTGGGTTGGAAGGAGAAAGCAAGAGTAGTGTCTTTCAGCTTCTCTGGTCTCTGGAGAGGATCCCAGCTATAGCCCCTAAGGTCTGCTAACTTAGCAGCTTGACCCTCAGGTAGCTTTTAAAGTACGCAGATAAACTCTTTCAGGGAAAGACAGAGGTAGGCGATTTTGCCTGCTCCCTTGAACCCTGGGGGGGATAGCCATGGCAAGTATTCTCACTACTTAAGAATCACTTCTTTGTTTATTGTAGTCTGTGGGACTCGGGGATGAGAGCCCATTGGCTTTCAGAGCTAGGTGTTTTGGGAACCCTTTCCTCCAGTGGGAGTCTTAAAAGGTGGGGCACTAGATGTGGGATCCAAACTCTTCCATCCTCAGGGAGAAGCTGAGAGTTGAGGGTTCTCTCCCAATTGTATGGCTCTGTGTCAGGAGTGAGGTTTATGTTAAGAGTATATCCGGCCTTTCCTACCTGTTTAGATGTAGGTATTGTCTCATTCATGCAATGTGTAGGAGTTACTTAGTTTCTAGATCTCTCTGAGAGAGGACTGATGGCTCATTTGTAGCTGTGCATTCAGCTCATCTGTGGGAGGAAGAGAGCTCAGGAGCCACCTATATCACATCTTTATTCCATTTACTGTTGTGTTTCTTTCCTCTGCTTCTGCTCAGCCCAAGTACTCTTGAGAATGTTTTAAAAATTAGATTTTTGGCACCATTGAAGTAGAATCTGTTTATTTTCTGGAATAATAAGCTATGTCTTCATTCTATTACACATTTGGAGATACTTTTTTTAAAATTGATTTTTGTATACTTCTAGAATAGTATTGAGCTTAAAAGGTAAGATCTAGCACTATTTACAATAGCCAGGACATGGAAGCAACCTAAGTGTCCGTCAACAGATGAATGGATAAAGAAGATGTGGCACATATATACAATGGAATGTTCCTCAGCCATAAAAAGAAACGAAATTGAGTTATTTGTAGTGAGGTGGATGGACCTAGAGTCTGTTGTACAGAGTGAAGTCAGAAACAGAAAAACAAATACCGTATGTTAACACATATATATGGAATCTTAAAAAAAAAAAAAGGTTCTGATGAACCTAGGGGCAGGACAGGAATAAAGATGCAGATGCAGAGAATGGACTTGAGGCCATGGGGGTTGGGGAAGGGTAAGCTGGGATGAAGTGAGAGAGTAGCACTGACATATATACACTACCAAACGAAAGAGAGATAGCTAATGGGAAGCATCCACATAGCACAGCACAGGGAGATCAGCTCGGTGCTTTGTGACCACCTAGAGGGGTGGGATAGGGAGGGTGGGAGGGAGACGCAAGAGGGAAGAGATAGAGGATACACGTATACGTATAGCTGATTCACTTTGTTATACAGCAGAAACTAACACACTGTTGTAAAGCAATTATACTCCAATAAAGATGTAAAAAAAAGAATAAATGTAGAAGAAACGATGAAATTAGAAAATCACCATGACAACATCATAGTAATAATTATTTCAAGCAAGATTCATCAATGGATACTGCAAACAGTGAGTGAAAGTTTAGGGACTAAACTGATAGTTACATAGTCTTAAACTATTTCATCACAAATTATATATTAATTGCAAAGAACAAAGTACTAACTTTACAGTGGAGAAAACTGGCAGATATCACTTTAACCAAGTGAAAAAAGTAACTATTGCCAGCTATGACAATTAGCAGCATGTGCCTCCTGATGTGAAAAGCAATGCACAAAACAGCCTCATGTTGTATTTTCACAGCCAAATGTGCATAAACTGAATCTATCCATGAGAAAATATCAGACAAGCCAAAATTAAGAGATATTCTATAAAAGAACTGTCCTTTCTGTTCAAAAAAATGTCAGTTATGAAATACAAAGATGGACTCAGGAACTGTTCTAGATTAAAACAGACTAAGGAGACATGACCATAAAAGAAGTTATTAGAATAAATGATGAAATCAGAATAGGGCCTGCAGATGTATTGATGGTAATTTCCTGATTTTGATGATTGTTCTGTGATTAATTCAGATCATTTTTGTTTTAAGGGAACACACACTGAATTATTTAGGAGTAAACTGGCATCTTGCATTATGTCTGCAACTTAATCTTAAATGGTTCAGAGGGAAAAAATGAGAAAGATAAGGGGGTGGGGGCAAATATAGTGAAATAAAAACATTTGGAGGATTCTGGAAAAAAAATCATTTCCCATTTCTCACTTTTATAATCAACACTCTGGAGGGCATGTTTCACATAATAATTTTGGGTCCATTCTGGAGTATTTGTGAATTGCTTGTTCCATGTCCTTTATCCATTTATCTCTTGAGGGTTCTAGTGGCTTTCTTACTAATTTATAGAATAAAAATACAAATCTTTTAAGATAAAAAAAAATGCAAGACCTGCTGAAGGGTCTGATCATAAGGTTCCTGAATCCCAAGGTATGATAAATAACAGCCTTTAAGGATATTTAAATGGGACCCCAATATTCACATAAAGGGTAGAAATTTCAGAGTCTATCACAGGGTTATAATGTTGTTTAAATGTGTATTTAACCAATTAATGACCCTATAGTAAGGGATTATTTGCAAGGAGAGAATATAATGGAACAGAACATCTATAAATGATCTGGCACTAAATTTAGGTAAAGGACTTATTCCAAAGACAGGAAACTTTTTGAGCTGGAAGACTTTAGATAGCTTTGAGGCTCATTTTGGGTGCCATGAGACCCACAGTTTCTGGGCCTGCTGGCTGATGGGCATTTTTCTGGGTAAACATATCCTGGGAAGAATACCAGTCCTGAAGGCCTCTGCTCTAGGTGGGCTGATCCCCACAAGCCCTTGTGCACAATCACATTTAGGGTCTCTCATCTTATCCGGCAGATTTCAAAGTTCTCCACAGAATCCTGTGAATTTACAGAGTTGTATAATGGACTTCCAGAAGGAGAGAGGTGTTTCCCATTTGGTGGCAAGTGAGATCTGGACATGTCCTTCAACGTCTGCCAGATCTGCTTAATATTTCATCTGCTTTATATTAATATTCTGGTTAAGATTTAGTTTACACCCATCTGCTAATTTTTTTTAGAAAAGGAAAATTTAGTTCCATGCATTGCATAGGATATTTAAGAGCCTCAGTATATTAAACATTTCCCATGAATTCTAACGATTTGAATGTAAATGGTTAATAGATGGCTTGTGCTGTATTGGGCTAAGGCAAACTCTGTGATGCAGAGGACAAAAGCTGTTTTACAACATTTCAGAATTGGGTATTGACACTAAACTGAGGGCAAGTATCTGCTCAAGGAAAATTCAGTTGATAACAAGTACAGGTGATAACGGCTTCTTGAAAAGAAATGAACAGAAATATTAGAATTTATTGTCCTGGCAGCTACAGATAAAATCAAAGCATATCTTCTGTGACTTTGGTCACATATAGGCCCTCTGCATGAAATTTCCTTCTCTTCGCTGGTCGGTTTACTAACCCTTACTTACATTCAAGGCTTAGGTGGACCATTTACTGAGAATTCAGTAAAACATTTTATAAAAAAATATTAAATCAGTTGTTTCATCATCTAGGTATGGCTCCTGAAGGTAAGCAGGAGTCTCTGTTCCCTCCAAAATATGCTTCTTAGAATGACAGGCATTGATAATAGCATTCTCACCATTCTCTAGTTTGTGAAACCAGAGACAAATGAGAAACAGCATTTCCAGGAATTAGTCATCTCTGAGGGGTAATTTTGAAGACTGCAAAAACTCTTGGCAGGGACACTCCATTCAAACTCCTGCACTAAAAGACTTGATCAAGCTTTAACATGGTTTCTAGCAGCCAAAGGCCAAGCTCCTGGGAAGACTCAGCCGTCATTTGAGTTTCTGTCTGAAAACACTTAGGGCTGTCAAAGAATTCACTGTTCTAGCCAGCACCTGACCACAGGCCCCTGACCTTCCTTTCTTAGAGCACATTTACTAAAAAAGGCTTACAATTTTGAATTCTTCCTCTGTCCTTTTAAGAGGTAATGTACCTCCTACAGTTCAGGAGTGTCTTGCTCAAGTTCTTAAAAGCCATTCCTTTGAAATGCAATCATCAGGAAGGATAGGGCCAGTGTCTGGTGGGGAATAGAATCCTAACTTCTATAATTGCCAGCTAGCTAATACAGCTGGCCTAATCAAATTTACACTGACCAATACCTACTAATTGTTCACTTTCCTGACTCTGTTTGAGCCCTTGCTCACTCCCTCTACCTACCCCCTATTTTCCCTTTAAAATACCGAGTTACTTCTGTGCAAATTGGAATGGACCTCAGTTCTTTCCCTTACTGTTAGTGGTTATTGAATAAAATCTGATTTCACTATTTTAACTTTGACAGTTTTAAACCAGGAAACAGTGAGCTGACTCTTGAGGGAGGTATGGAGAACAGTCTATGAGGAAACTGAAGCTTAGCATGGAGAGCACTTGGTTCTCAGAAGACTGCAAGCAGTGCTGGGGAGTAGTTCAGCAAGTGGGGGAGGTAATGGGGCCATATGTGGTAAGCATCCAAAGAATGTATAACTTGATTCAAAGACTAGACACATAGAATTAGAATCTTGAACTACAAAAGAAAGGAGGTCTGCTGAGTAAATAACCAAGAATAAGTCAGCACTTCACATCTACAAGAACTGGTTACTTTGAGACTTGTTAAGACAGTTTAGCCATATTTTGCTCACTTGGACAAGCGCTTAAGGCCCCAGAGGGAACTGGAGACCTTAATCTCTAAGTAGCTCTGAAAGCGTCAACCCTGGAAATCCTCTGTGAGGTAGGCTAGGTGAATCAAGTTATAGAATCCACCATTCAGTCAACATAAAGAATGACATAATTGCATGGAAATCTCTGAAAAACAATCATAGATAGAGCTTAACAAAATAGCAAGAAAGAATTGGATTTTTAAATATTTAAATCAGCAATATCTGTTGAGAAAAACAAAAGAAAATGTCTCTTTCAGATATTATGTCCCATAGGTTAGAGCTTGTCAATTCTCCTTTAATTTCAGGCAAAAAATAATTTATACTCTTGAAAAGTTTTTTCTAGAAGTTCATGCCCAATATTGTACTTCTTTTAATAAGTTGTTTCAGTGTGGATTAGAAGAAATGTAATGTGAAACACTGGGTATGTGAAACATGAACAATATTTCTTTGATGGATAAATACTGCTGTTGGGATTTTGCTGTATTGGTACTGAGCACTGAATTACAGTTATTGCAATGGTTTGGAAAAGGAAGATGCAGTCATAAATTTTGTAGCAATAGCTAAACTCTTCTGAGAAGCAAACTTTTGTGGCTTAATTTCAGAACAATTTAACAAGACTATGTAAATATGTAGAGTAAAATAAGGACCAGATACCTGAAGGAAGTGAAAATACTACATTCATTTCTTTATATAATTATACAAAAATTCAATTATAGAATTTTATTCAGATTAAATATATAATACATTCAAATTTAATATCTCTGAATATATATGTTTTATTATATATTTTATGTGTGCATATGTATATATATGTGTATATGTATCCATATATATTTGCAAATTGTAATTGAATGTTACAATTGTAAAAAAAAGTTACAATTGAATGTTACAAGTGTTAAATTGTAAATATATATATATATATGTATATTGTTTACAGAGTTGGAATTGGTTCCTTTATGGAAAAACTGAAAGTAATTGTAATTGAATGTAATTACAAAATGGACAATAATTAATCTTACTTTGCCAAATCTATCATGCAAAAAGAGACACTGCTAACTACAAATACACATTTTGAGACCAAATGGGAAAAACAGTTATCAGCCAGGACCCTGAAATTTATAAGGATGCTCAAGATAGAGAGTAGAGATGAACAACACTGTAATTTAGGAAAGTCCAAGCTTAAGCCATTAATGATCTCAGTTGCACCTTCTTGTAGCTTTCAGTATTTCCTCTTTCTTGAAACTCTCCTCTTCCCTGTTCACTACATGACAGCTGACAGCGTTTGTTTGGTTCTTCTTTTCCTTGACAATCACTGGCCTCCTTTGCTTTGCTGACTCCTTTTCCCCCCCCCACTTTCCTAAGTGGGCTGTTCCCTGAGGTTCTGTTTTCAGTTTTCTTCTTCCACTACAGGCTTTTCTTTGATTATTTTATTTATTCATTACATTAAATGCATTAAAGTGAATGCATTCAAGCTCTGGCACTGTTCCTAGCACATGGTGTGGGTTATTGGACGATAGCAAATATTATTCTCTCTCTGATATTTTTTCGACTACTACTGTAACGACCACAGCAGCTGTTGTCAAATAGCCTACTTATCTCCTAAATATCTCAGATAGACAAAAGAAGGCAGAAATGTGACATAATATCTGTGATGTATAGGTCATTCCATCAATACTACCGTTTACTGTTACTGAGACATATTATCTTATTTACTTCTCAAAACAACCCTACGAAGTATTTCAGTAATTTTTGTAAATAAGAAAATAAAGGCCCAGAATGATAAGTAATCTGTAGAAAATATCATAGTTGTTAATTTTCAAAGTCAGTATTAGAGCTCATTCTTGTCTCAAAAATCCATGTAAAACCCATATTCTTTCCATTGTACTGTATGTTATGGACCAATTCTTATCTGCCCCCCAAATTTTATGTTAGGAAGACTTTAATGAGGATAGGGAAGGACATATTACAGCTATATATTACTTTACTAAATCAGTGATAAACCTATTTTCCTAGATACTGAACCTGAGACTCAGAGGGAAACATTTTTTAGAAAGTATCTTTAAAGGGGATATTGAACTAGTACCATTACTAGAAAATTGATTTTTTTAAGAGCTGATCACTTATCAAACTAAATGCTGGTTTCTTTATATATGCTATTTTATCTAATGTGAGATTTTCATGCCTGTTTGAAGGTCTTAATGACTAGACTGAGGGAGTGCAATAAATAAGGTGGTTGGGTCTTAAAAATTCCTTTCCACTTTCCATCTAGTTAGCCTCTGACTCTCATTCCTTCAGCTCTTCCAACGATATTGTAAACATTTAATTCCTTGGATTAAGTCCCTTAGTTTTTGAAATTACTATGGTATTTTCTCTTTCATACAGACTTGACTGATAAAGGAAGCATCACACTTGTTAGTAAAAGGTAAGTCAAGTTGAAACCTAAACCCAAACTCTAACCTTTGGTGAATGTCAAGCTTAGACCTGTGCTAAATATGCCTTCATAACTTTTAATCTGTTTTCCCCAAGTCTTCTCAACCTATCCAAGAGCAAAGAAATTTCTTGAAATACAGAATTAATGTGCACTATCCTCAGAATACCAGTGGTTGAAGAAAATGAGAAAAAAATGGAAGGATTAGAAGGTCAATTATGTACAAAAGCTAGTAAATCAATCAAAAGTTTCCAATCTGTCATATTTAGAGATAAATTTCATTCATGATAAACATAAATTTTGGAAGGGAAATAATCAAAATAGTTTACAACCTGTATTCTTCTATTTTCTGGCTTATATTTTGTGACAGTCAAGAAAACTATCAGAAACCTAACATGATGCTTTCTGTCTGTACAAAATTCAGTCTCATTTTACTTGAAACATTTTAGATATAATTAACTATTGTATTTCAGAAGATCCATGTTAGTGATATAAATTGTCTATACAGGCAAACAGATTGGATGGTTGGGGTTTTATATAAACAGATTAAAAGACTAAAACTAGGAAGATGAAGAGTGAACAAAATATGATAGAAAATCATAAATTAACATGGTTCCTGAATTCAATAAATGTAGCTACTATTATTCTTTAAAAAGTAATAAAGAGCTAATACTAAGCTCTTCCCAAAACTGAAATACCAGTATAAGAGGGTAATGTGAAAGTTGATTTAACTGTGAAAAAAGACTTAAATGTTAAACACTTTTGTAGGTTACTAATCTCAATCAATACAATATATATATTGTCAATGCCTCTCCACAAGAACTTTATATATTTTTATATGAGTTTGTGAACAAAAAATAATATTCCACTAACAGTAAATGTGTATGTGATTTTTAAAAGAATAGATATTTATATTTTCCACGTATTGAATCAATTTTCAAACTTCAAAATTTTTACGTGTTTTTGGAGTAGAACACATCCTGAGTATTGCCCTTCTAGACCAGTTTCTTACTGCAGTTCTGCTAATGGCATTCGCACGTGTATACAGCTCACCTTCTTAGAAGCAGCCTGCTTTAAGATTGAAAAAATGACCAAGAGTGGTCAAAATATAACTGTGAATGATCCAGTTATTACCTAATTAAATTTCAGTGTTTCAAAGTCAAGTGCTAGAAAATGGCAGAGGAACTAAGGTGGGCAGCTGAGATGTCAAAGTTTGCTCAATTTCAAACTTTCCATTAAGTGGAAAATAAAGACTCCATACATTTATTGCTTTGAAAAAAGACCAAAAATGACATTTAATGACATTCTTGAGGAAGATTTGAAACTGCATGGAATTCCTTGGAAAATAAACTTTAATTATTTTTTTGCACATAACTTTCTTTTTGCAATTCAACATGAATTCAAACTTTTAAAATCCAGTTGGACAGCACTTGACAAATATGGTAACCTCAGCCAATGAAACAAAATATATTTGTTTCCACCCTATTTAATGTGTTACTTCCTCCAAGTAACAATAGAAATCTAACAGCTTTTTAAAGAAATAAAAATCAATAAATCAATAAATCAAAAAAAATAAATGGGGGATAAATTCCCTTTAAAAATTATGATTATTTTCATTAATATTATATCTAGCATCAGTGATATTTAACAGGAATTCTGGAAATAGATAATTTAATGTCTAACTGAAACTATTGTCAAGTTTTAATTAGCTATTCTGATTCCAGAAAGAGCATGAATAATTATATCTCAGAAAATTCTTAAGCTTTATTTAACTTTATTTTAATCACTCTGTCTCCAGGATTTAAGAAGAGCTTCTAAATGTAAAGCTGATGTGGAAGCAGTGAATTCAGATGGGGTTCAGCAGGAATACAGAGGGTAAGTAATGTATTCAGAGAATCTATTAGCTAAAGAATACATTTAAAAAAATACAAGTAAAAAGAAGATATGTGTTTTATGACCAAATCCATTTGACATTATGGTATTGCTTTACTGTTGTAAAAGAGTTCCTTCTCTCCACATCTTTTATTTTTTTTTTGTTCATAAATGGTATTTTATTGTAGATAATAGTCTTATTTACAAATTTTTATACATTTAAGGCAAACACTGTCACCACAAACATTAAATTTTCAATATGCAAAATTCAAATTTACAACAAGAAAATAAGCACAGAAACTTATTTTTGGATGATATGGTTATTGCAGCACTGCCTTTATAATTTCTTACCCAGAGTCCAAAACTGTAGGCAAGTCCTAAACTTGTAGCAGAAACATTTTGGCACATTGGTATCTATCATCTACTTTGTGCAGAAATGTTTCCATGAGACTCACAGAGTACTCTTTGGAAGAAAGAGGCAAGGACTGGTCATTTGGTTGCCCTTTCGAAATGTGAGCTTTCTGGGAGTTTGGAAACAGCCACAACATAGAGTATAATGAGATACAGCTCTGGCTGGGAAAAATGTGTCTTCCATCAGAAAAGGACCTCCAATTCCTGGGGGATATCCAACTTCCACCTTCTACAATATGTCATTTCCAGCAATCACACATTTAATTTCCAAGAGTTCTTTGTTGATCTCTGAGATTTTACTATTCATCTCATCTCTTGGTATGTCACAGATTAAATCTCCTTTCTTATATAGCTGATGATGTTAATTGTAGATTTTTTAAAGTATTTTTTCTACTTCTGCAATTTTTTTCATGTTCTCTTCTCTTTGTTTATTTTGGTCTCTATTTTTGTTGCAGGCTTTTCTCAAATGATACCTTGTTCTTCATTGATATTAAACAGGGAGCTCTAGAAAGAGACTGGACACTGTGTGTCTGGGTGGGCTTGTGAATGGGAATCTTTTTTACAGGATGACCAGACAAGTAAACTGACGTTTTTGGGGGAGATTCCATATGTCAATGTCTAGACATCATTTTTCTGGAATCCTGATGTCTCTCCAGAGAAGAATCATCTCTTCTTCTGCCTGGAGTTATTTTCCTCAGCAGTTCACACTGTGAGAGAAGGGTTGAGGGAGGTGGATGCAGGTCCCAGTGTCAATTTTAAAGACTTTATCATGATTTCCCATTTATCATTGTGGCACTTTACCAGTATTCTCTGTGCCTTCTGTCCCTAAGTTTGAAAAGTCCTGGTTCAACTTCTACAAACAACAGACTGATGATCTCCTGAAGTCACGGCTAGGGGAGAGGTGAAGGGTGTCTGTGTGCCTTGGGGTGGGGGAGTGCTGCGAGAGAATGGTCACCTAGCTCTACACACTGGGGAATGTGATGGATGTGCCTGTGTGTTTGTGTGTGTGCAGGGGAAGTAGTGGTGGCAATTACTCCATACACAAATTTTTGAAGCAGTCCCCCCATTTTCAAGTCTGCACCTTATCTTGTGTTCTTTGGAATTTATTACCTCCAAGCACAGAGTTCTTTAGGAGAAAATTATCTCCTTTCTTTTTGATACTCCTCTCTGCAGGCACTCAGTTTGTAACTTCTCTGATAATTATCCTTCTATGAGCTTTCCATCTTTCAAAAATTAGTTAATTGAAATTGCTAGTCTATGTTTGGCCTCTCTTCTGCTTTCTTCTGCCTGCTTGTCTCTCTCCCTTGCTTTCTCATTTCCTCTCTCTCATTTTTTCCTCCCCTCTTCCCCTTCTTCTTTTCCCCTCCCTTTCCATCTCCTTCTCTTTCTCTCTGCTAACTTTGTAAGATTTGAGAAGAAAAAAGTGATAAATACACATGGCTGCCTTGATGTTTAACCAGACACCCAGACTGAGGATCCCAATATACTCCCTGCCCTATGCAGAATTGGCTCAGACTAAGTAGCTCTGAGGCTGTAGGTTAAAGGCCTGAATGATTACAGCTGAGCAGCATGAGTGCAGTAGGGGTTGACATTTCCACTCAATTGCTTGATTAAATACTGCACTTTTATTTAAAAAAAAGAATCATAATTTTTTTTTTCTGTTTGAGTCATATCATTGATGTAACTGTGGGTTTTCCATTTCTTTGGCAGTACATTTTCTGGTCTCTATGATTTAGTTGATTTCAGCTTCTATTTTAAATCTATTGGTATTTATCATGTCAAAGAAACATAGAGGTAGACACAGCTTTCCTGCAAATCCCTTCCAGACTTTTCTCTGGTTTACATTGTTGACTTACCATTCTGCTATGTCCTATTTATTGCTTCAAGTACAAATACCTCTATACTCCTTCTGTATATTTTTCAAGGTTTTCCATTATGTAACCCCAACTAATCAACACCATTTTCTGTCATTCTTAAGACCTCTTTATCTGGCCAGGTGAATTTTCTATATGTCCACCAAAACAAAAGTTCTCCTATCCCACACCCATGGTAACCTGACCCTTCTTCTCCAGAACTCCTGTTCCCAGATACAATTGATGTGCCTCCCTGGCACCACATTTATGACTACCTTTGTCTTCCCTGCGATGTTCACTTCACTACTGTCCATCTTCTAAAAGCTTATCTCATCCTCAAACTTCAATTCAATTTCCTACTTTCCTGCACAACTTAAGTACTTCCTGTTTTTTGTTTTGTTTAGTTAATTGTGTTTTTCTAAAGTCAGTCTGATCTCCCTGAAATGGATTTTAAATTCTGAGAACAGGGGCCATTTTTAATTTCTTTCCAAGTCTCACAACACAGATCCTCTTTCTGAGTACTCATCAATTGATTGACTAGTCATCAATTGATGACTAGTATTGTCTCTGTCACTTTTTAGTTAGTGGTTTCATAAGTCAGTTCTATTTCCTGATGATATATTATGCAAACTAGATTCTGAGACTTGGGAAGTTTAAGAATTTTCTTTAGTTGGATCAGCTAGGAGAGAGAGGAAACTTTTGCTCTCTGCTTATGACATATTATAGTGCTACGTTCTGGAGTATAACTAAAAACCAGTTGGATTTACTATTGCTTATTTCAATTTTTAAGTTTGTTTGTAAGAGGATAAATTAGGTACGGATATCATCCACCCATTTTTGAATCCTCATTTCCCTAAATTTTCTCAATTTCTCTTTTCATTTCTCTCCCAAGTGTTCCAGAGTTTTAAAAATTATTTTTTGATATCTTTGTAGAGATTTTATTTTTTAATTTGTTTTGTTTTGTGTTGTTTTGTATTTCCATCTGGTATATTTAATAAAAAAAGTAATTTTCTTAAAGTTTGTTCTTAGTTTATCCCATGTTTAGTTAGACTAAGTGCCAAGCTATGTTTGGCAAACTTGAGAAGGTAACTGCTAATTAAGCAGAGTTTATTTAATGATAAAAAGAAAGCAAGAGCAATCCTTTAAACTAGGCATGGGAAACTGATTCGAGAATGTTGAGTACTGCCAAAGTGTTGCAGAATCCTCAGTTAATGATTTAATTAGTAGCAAACTGTCATCAGCCTAAGTAAATGTCTTAACACCTGCTTCTTTTAGTCAGTCCCTAGTGACTTAGACCTATAACTTCTAAGTCATTAATGTTTTGTTGTTATTAGAGTATGTTAACATAAGACTTCATTTGGTTGGTTTTAGAGTATCTATAAAAGTAAGCTCTTTTCCCCTCTTTTCTTCTCATTAACTAACCATCACATTTTTATATGAGTTTCCTTGCCATTGGTGGGAAACTCTAGTGCTTCACTTATAAATATTACTGTAATGGGTTAGTGTTTTGGCCACCCAACACCATAATTTGATTTGCAGATCAACCTCCCCTTGTTGAAAGTCACCTTGGTGGAACGTGAAATCCGTGTGCCTATCCTCCTCTTCAAAAGGAGCCTTCAGTTCACTGGACATTCTTTTTGCATTTCCCCACACTGGCAAGGCCAGGGACTCTGAAACTGAAGCAGTGTAAAGCAAGGTTGAAAGAATGAGGTGGACTTTGTCCATTCCCCAGGAAGATTGTCAAGCAAGACTTGCTACCAAGACTGGTTCTGGACAGTTGAGAAGCTGTTCATCTGCAGCCTTCCCTCTAATTTTCTAAGCCCCCTTATGGCCTTCAAAGGGAGTCACTCTTTGTAAAGTCAACCTGGAGTCAGTTTGTGTTCTTGTTTACAAACAAAACAATCGATGTGATATACTCACCATTACTGTTACTTTCTCTTTCTGTGTATGGCAATATATAGCTACAGAACAAAAATACATTATGCTTTTTATTATTAATTAGAATTTTTTATTTTTATTATTTAACATGTGTTAAGCACAAAAAGAAAAAAACCTACCCAAAACCTCTCTAATGTTATGCCAGATGTACTGGTACCTGGAAAACCTGACTCAGATGAATATGAGAACTTCAGAATGCTGGAATATTCAGGAGCAAGAAAAAGATGAGTGACCATGAAAACAGAGTCTTTCACTTTGGAGGATGAGATAGTTATGAAATAGTGAGAAAGAGAAGGAATATAAAGGTATTTTATTTTTTAATTAAGTGCCTACTGCTTTGACAAGAATATAGTCAGATTATTGATTAAAAATTTGAAGTAGTGAGTAGAAATGTAAATAAAAATACCATTTAATTAATGTAATTTTTAAAAAAGACAAAAAACGAAAAAAACTAAAAATTTCTCCATATATTTAGAAAAAATGGTATATACTTGATAGAGTTATAAAATGTCTTTGATGAATAAAACAAGTTATAGTCTGAGACAAGTCATATAATGTAAAGGGACCTTTGAGATCATTAAATAGAGTGTCCTTAAGTCACTTATCATGTTTGATAGTACTTTAAGTCTAACAGAGTTGACTGCTAGCTCAAAAACAACAACAACAACAACAAAAACCAGTGTCACATACTATCTCAGTGGTTTGGGTTATCTGTTTCCACTAAGCCTAACTGTAAATCTTGACCACTCTCTACCTCCTCAGTGACCCAGTGATGACATATCATCACTCTGGACCCAAATAATGTCTACTTCCACAACTCTGTAACCTTTTCTCTTCTCTCACAGAACACTAAAGATTTTGAGGAAAACAGATCCTCTTCTGGTATCCTCATCTATTTGATCTTTTTTCACAGATGAAATTAAGGACTTAAAGGAAATTACATTAGCATCTTATTCTGCTTAAAAAATTAATCTATAAAAAATGCCTTAGAAAATATTATTTTTATACACTGTAATTTCACTGCAATTCTACCATATGAGACATCTGAGTTTTAATATAGATTTCAATACATTTTCTTAGAGACAACTACAGTGGCTTAAGGTAAGTTCAGCTGAACTTACAATTAAATTTTCTATTCATTGACTTCCTCCCACTTCTACCTTCTGTGTCTAGGCAGAACATAATACATAATACAAGACTGATTAAATTTCCATTCCTTTTTCAACTGAACTTGAGTTTTTAGTTTCAAATTTTAGTTTGAGTTTGTTTTAATAAGCATTTTGGAAAGGAGTTTCTCTCAGAAAAGTATGTGACCCATGTCTCATAAAATTGTTTCTATACTTGGTATTTCATTGTTTTCCCTGTTTTAGATCCAAACCCAGTGAAAGATTTGCTGATACATTTCACTTAGTTCTCAATGAAAAGAGGATATTTTGAATTTCTTTGGATTTTATTTCTTGGAGATATATTTTCTATGTGCAGTCTGCCATTAGGAAAAATAAAACACCATCTAAAAGTATTATGATTAAAAAGAAAAGGATGACAGACTTTTTCTTAACATAAAACAAATCAGTCCAGCTATTGCAAAAACTCTTTGTTTCAATCAATACTACTCATAGTACTATTGCATAAATGTCACTTTTTAAAAAACCTAATACACAAGAGATATAAAAGGAACATCAGCTAAGGTGAAATAAAAAGTGAGAAACTCAGCTCACTACATGTTAGATTTTCATACTGATCTTTGTGGTTATGATAATTGTAGATTTACACATAGGCATTCCACTGAGAAAAGTGTATGTGTAATGTTAAATATCCTGATACTTCAACAAGAAATTATGCATCATAGAGCTCTTTCCTTGCCAAAGATGTTACAAACACATATAGCCACACACACAAAAAGCACTAATTTAGAACATCTATATACAGGGTTGTTGGGTATAACTTGGATGAGTTGGAAGATAGCAGTTAACACAGAATGGAAGTTCTCAAACCCAAATGAATGCCTTTAGAAGGTAAAGGAAAAGAAAAGGTTAGAGGAAAGAAAAATCAAAAGAGTGAAATGAACAGCAGAGAATGGAACTATCAGCTGGTGAAATAATCTTTCCTAGCAGTCAACTTTTCATTTTTTTCCTCCTAGTCTTTTATTTGCTTGCTGATTAGCCAGAGACAAAGTTGTAGGCCTTTTTTTTTTTAAAACTCAATAAAGGAACAAATCCAGAACATTTCATTAATTTGTTTTATTTCAAAGTTCTGTATGAAATGGATTCTAGAGGCTTCTAATGTATAATAATATGATATAACATAATATGATATGATTTGATATATTATTATATAGGTATATTAGTTGTTGCTTTCAAATGCACTGGTTCTTTGGTCATTCTTAATTGTATATAAGTAGTTGTCCCTTTCAATCTCATTGAAAGGATGCTTTATATTTTCAGTCAAGATAGGCCTTTTTCTTGGAATATTTATGTGAAAACAGAAATACTCCAAATAGCTCAAATGTAGTGCAAAGATTCAGACCAAGAAAAAAGTTTGAATTTTATTACTGGGCAAAGAATTGACCTGAAGAAATAGGGAAGTAGGACACAGAGATATTCTGCCTCTAAGGCTGGTACTTTTTTAAAAAAAATTTATTCATTGCTTTTAAAAAATGAATAGAAAAAAGTAGCTGAATAACTTCTGGTTGGCTGAATGCCGGTACTATTTTTATTGGCAAGAGCCTCTGAGTGGCTGAAAGGTGGCTATTAACACTCTGACAGAAAGTGCTGACAGGGTGATTATAAGATTAACACCCTATGTTATATTAAGAGTGTCAAAACCTCACTCTTACCTGTCAGTGGAAAATAACAGCATGAGCGGAAACATTACAGAAACAGAACTATTTCTAATGTTGAAACACCATGCTTTGGTGTGTCTAAACTTTTTAAAATGCTCATGTTAGCTACTGAATTTAGCTGATGGTTGAAGGCATTCTTCTTTTACTCAATAAGGCAATTTTAGGAGTGAAATATTTATAAGAAGTATATATTATAGTAGTTCTCCTTTGGAATGAAAGTCTCATGTATGATTCAATCAGAACAAACTAATTATGAATATCATTTCTTTTATAAAACCAAATTGATTTTTTAAAAACAATTCTTTACCTAATTTATGAAAAAAATGTAACAAGCAAGCTATTTTCCAAATTGCCCCTATAATGCTTTGTAGCCCAAAGTTGAAAAAATCTCTAATATTCTGGCCTCAAAATCACATAATCAGGAAGTTTCCCTTCAAGAGGATGTTTGTTTATTTGTTCATTCTTAATCAGAGGGATTCAAAGTATTCCTCTTCTTCCTCACACACAAAACTCTATTAAATATATGTAAATATAAAATATCAGCATCATTAAACCATAAAAACCTCTAGTATTTCTTGTCTAGAAATGACTATTCAGTGTGTTGAGCTGAATATTCTTTTGAAAGAGTTCTGTTTGGGAAAAAGGTAAAAGTCAAGAATCGCAGGACAAGGGACATTTTGGGGAGATGCTTAACCTGGAGGTGCTGAGTCAGAGAAGTGAGGGTTTGAGGAGAGAAGATGATCTATCCCAGATCCTGAGGGAGCCTAACCAAGTCAGTCCCATTCGGGGTTCTAATAGATCTAGACACTGTCCAGAAGTCCTGGGCGCACCCTCAGTTTCCACCATACCCTGCCCCAGAAGACCTAACCATAGAATGAAGATTGGTTCAGGACAGAGCCAAGGACTCCTGAAGTCTCAGGGCTGAAAGAGCAGTCCTCAGAGAGCAGGGGGACGTAGATGGGAAGACAGGGACTCAGGCATGGTTATGGGCCTAGCTTGACTTACAACCTTAAAATATTTGATATATATAAAGTTTTGCCCTGTGTTTGTGCCCCATAAAGTTAGGGTTGGGCCTGACAGGAGACTATTCATACCTAAATAGTTCTTTTTCTCATCCGTGTAAATAATTCTCAAATAGCCTTATATTATAAATTTGATCAAGTCATATATTTTATTGGTAGAATATTTATTCATGATTCTTTTCACAAAGGCTAGTAACTTCTATTTCAATAATTGCTTAGCTAAAATAATTAATAGGCCCAAGAAAGCTCCTGAATTTGTGTTACTGGCTTGGTGATCAGAGAAGGTCTGAGCCATTCTGTATAGACATCGTAGAACTCCACTAAAGGTAATGGACTTATTCTCATGATTTATGCTAAAATCCATCACAGAATCATTCAACCTGGACAGATGGTTTCCCAGAGAAACAATAAAGAAGAGTAGTTATAAAGACAATAGTGGAAGAAGCCCTAGATACTCAAAATCAGGACACTGAAATCTGGGGCAGCAGCTTTGTCTTTAACTATAGCTCTGAAAAAATTTACTCTCTGAGCTTCAGTTTTCTCAGTTGTAAATTGAGGAAGCTGGAATATACTGGTGAAGTCCTTATGGCCCCAAGCAACCTCTCAGGACCTGTACAGGAATAGGGTGAGTAGTACTCAGGGACTCTTACACAGGTTCAATGTAACAGCTTCCTTTAAATTATTTTTTTGTATAAGATGTGTCTTTAACAAATAATTTTGCTGTGAAAACAGTAACAGTTTTCAAACCACAGACTAGATAATAACAAAAGTCCATTCCAGTTAAAAAAAATCTCTATGGTTTTAATTATGTGGAAAAACAAAGAAAGGCTTTGGGTAATCAGACCTAGCTAAAACTCTTCTTCTTTGACATTAAGATAAAAAGAACGAAAAAATCTAGCAAATTGCTTTGGGATACTTATTTTCCCACATGACAGAATCCCAAATTGACTGACACTTATTTTTCGATTGCAGAAGGGCTGATTTTTCTCAATACATATTCTCTGTTGAATTTGTCAGTATTCCCACTTGAATAGACAAGTTTGGTAAGGACGAACAGATGACAGGTTTTGGTCATTGAGGAACTGAAAGGCAAAGATGAAAAAAATAAGGATGGGAAATTGCTGAGGGATTTTTAAAGAGAAGAGCAACCTGAACTGAATGACAAGGAATGAAGATAACATGAGTAGGAGAGTATTTGACTAATTGGAGCATAGAAATGCAGGAAGCAGGGATTGTTAGGAGGAAAGGTAAGGGTAGTCCAGCTGTGAGATGACCAGGGCCCAGATTTGGCACATGGGACCAGGCAAGAGGGAGGACCTGCATATAACTTGCCAAAGAAGACAAGTCAAGTAAGTGTCAGAATGGGAAAGGAGCCAGTATCCCTAGGCGTCCCATCTACAGTCTCCATTCACTTGAACACAATTTCTCTTTTGGGAAAGTAACCTTTGTCCTTTATCCTAAGTACTTTCTAATCATCCACATCCTACTATAAGGTTACATTTTAATGGAAGTCAACTTGGAGACTTCTCCAGTGACATGAAACTGTTTTCTTTCACTCTGTGGTTTAACAGTTTCTCCACAGTAACAGGGCAGTCTTTTTATTACCAGAAACATGGACCTTATTTGTGGTCTTTAGCCATGGCAAAACTCCCACTAAAGCCAATGGGAGTTGTGGCTAAGTAAACCTTAGTAAATAATATTCATTTTTATAAGGTTTGGAATATGAAGCAATCAGAATTGTTATTTGCTTATTATGTGTTGCCTTTAGTTCCCATGAAAGCATGACCACAAATAGGATGTAGGATTAAGGCTTCCTTTAGGTACACAATACAAATCTTGAAATCTTGAAATCTTGAACAGAAGCCATACATTCTTCAGGAAGGAAATATATGTAATTTTAACTAGCTCTTGATTATTGATTTATATATTCTCTTTTCTTTGTCCAGCTTGGTTTAACACTTGCAAGTATTTTTACAGTATATTGTTTCTAGCATTTTTTCATTCTTTTACTACTCCTAACAAATTCTCTGAGTCCTATTCCACCAGGAAAAATAAGAAGGGAGGAGAATGTAGTTTCAGGAAAAAAAGCAATATCATTTTGGGAATGCTTCAGAAAAAATATGATACAGTTCTTAAATAATTTTATGAGAGTTTACACCAGATAATTAATAGTGCTGTTTGTATTGCAAGTTTTCTTTTTGCAGGTCTGTGATCTGATGTGAAACAGAAACACAAAATAGGCACCAGCCAATTGGACCTCATCATTTCAGTATCTGATCACTCTATAATAGTCACCACGGCAGCATCCTGTCATACTAAACATCTGTTCACTACCCCCACCCTTCATCCTCCTAATTTTGATCTTATGTGGTCAACACTGGAGGACAATCACTCTTGTAATCCACTCACTGAGCACAACTAAAAGTACTACTTTAAATATTTTTTCTATTTTGGATTATCCTAGAAAATATAAGTTCCACTCGACTGATGGAATCATTCACTCCCTGATGAAGTTACCTTGGCACACTTAAAACATGGAGTGCCAGTGACCACTTCTTTCTCCTGGAAATGCTATCTTTCCTTTTCCATGACCCAGATCTTTGCTGATTAATTCCCTACATGTCTGACAACTCTCTTCCAGTGTTTTTGATGATTTCCTCTTTCCCAACCTTCCACAAAAAAAACTCGATTCCCTCTTTAAATTTATTTTTTCTGGGTGAACTTGGCCTGATTCACATCTTCAAGCATCACTTCAACTACAGGTCCCCGGGCTGACCACCTGTTTTGCAAATTAAGTTTTACTGGAGTACAGCCAGGCTCATTCATTGTTATGCTGCTTTCTCACTGCAATGCAGAGCTGAGTAGTTGTGACAGAGAACGTGTGGCATGCCACACCTAAAACATTTACTATAGGATTCTTTAACAAACAGTTTGCTGACACTGACCTAGAACATGATTGACTCTCCATAAAGTTGCAGCAGAAGGTTGAAAATTCAAAATGTCCAAAACCAAATTTATTAATGCTATTTTGTTTCGTTGAATATGTGAAAAGTGTATTATCTACCTTTACTTTTTTTTTTTTTTTAGCGGTACGCGGGCCTGTCACTGTTGTGGCCTCTCCCGTTGCACAGCACAGGCTCCGGACGCACAGGCTCAGTGGCCATGGCTCACGGGCCCAGCTGCTCCACGGCATGTGGGATCTACTGGGACTGGGGCACGAACCCGTGTCCCCTACATCAGCAGGTGGACTCTCAACCACTGCGCCACCAGGGAAGCCCTCTACCTTTACTTTTATAGTTACATATCTAATTGTTCACAACAGTGATAATCTCTTAAGGCTGAACTCATCACCTGTTCTACTTATTGATCTTACCCATCTCTTACCTGAATATTTTCATATCTAATCTCATTTTCAGCATCTACTCCTCTAAATATATTGCATACTCTGTCGCCAGTAATCTTAAATGCCCATCTGTTCATGTGTTTATTGTTTAAATTTCATTGGTACCTCTCATTACCTCATGACAAAGTCCAAATCCTTGGCATGTCATTCAAGTCCATTTACTGTATATTCCCATCTTACTGCTACAAGTACTCTCCATGTTTTCAAGACACTATTTCCCAAGCATTTGACATCCTTTCTATCTCATGCATGTCTTTGTTTATTATTGTCTCTCTGCTTGAAATGCTTTTCTGACTTTTCTTCTCTAATCCTACTCAATTTTTTTTCCAGGTTCAACTCAAATGTCAAATTCTCAGTAAAGCACCCATTCTCAGCAGGTAAAGTTAAATGTTACGTCATTCTGCTCTTATCTGGCTTAGGATGCATTCAACCTCCCTCTAATATTTGGCAAACTCTCAAACACAGTGATTTTTCTTTTTTTTCCTGTGGTCTTGGAGTCCTTTTCAGGTGGTTACTATGAATCAACTAAAGGTGTTCTAAGAGGTAACATCTGTGTCATAGCATGTGATAAACTTTGGATTCTTTATGAGTAGGGATAGTTAACTTCTTCATGTATTTATTCCAAGAACCCAGAACAGGAATAGGTCTTAAAAACTCATTTAACCTGCTAAATTGATCTAAACTGATTTAAAGTGAAATGGAAACGCTAATGCAGTATTCCAAGTTAGGAGGAATCACTATAATTTCAGGTATGATTTAAGATTACTTAGAGACAAATACCAAATCTTCTGATTTGAGTGATGAAGGTATATCTGTCTGTTGACAAGATGAACTCTACATCAGCATAGTAATAAAATGATAACAGTGATAATAATTACTATTCATGGATTTTCTAGTTATCAAGACATTTATATTTTGTCTCATTTAATTCTATAACAATCTTATAATTATCATCATCATCATTCTCCTCTCATCATCTCATTTTATAGATAAAGAAACCAAATCTAGAAACTTTAATTGATTTCCTCTAGGTTAAACAAGAATTAAGTGGCAGACATGGGATAAAAAGTTTAGTTCTGCCTAACTCTAAAGCCTGGGTTCTTAACAAATGAAATATATTGGTCCTTTACTTAGATCTATATTGTTTCCATGAGGGAATAAATGAATGAATTATTCTTCTTTTAAGCAGTACACAGAGAATGATTACAACATGGAACACTTCCAGAAGTACTTTAGAGTTGGGTAGGTTTGCAATGTCTTCTACTCATTGTTGCACGGGCATTTCAGCTGAACCTGTTTCAGTCTTTAGACATAGGATGATGTGCTCACTGGTTATCAGTTTCCTAAATGATGATCTTCCATGGATTTTATTAGAAACATCCACTGAAGCTTGAGAATTAGGACAACGGTGATATTTCAAAACGATTTTTTTTTGCCTTCATCTTTCAACTTGCTTAGTGTAAAAACCATTTTCTTCATGCAGTTGCTTATAGTCACTGTCTTAAATCCCTGTTTGAGGCTACACCATCTAGCTATAAGCCTCTACTTTTCTAACCCCTGTTGTTTATGTCCTATATGTCCTATACTTATGCATATGTTATGTATAATATATTATTATTTTATTAACATTTTATTGGAGTATAATTGCTTTACATTGTTGTGTTAGTTTCTGCTGTATAATATATTATTATAGATTATGTCTTATACTTATCGTTGAAGACTTTACTACTTTCCTTTTAACTCAAACCTTTGCCATCATCCTAGGAAATTTCAATATTCGAATAAGTAACATATCCAACTCTTGATTCATTTACTTCTCAGCCATGAGCTCCCAAAACCATAGTCAAGAAATTGTCATCACCCGAAATTGTTTTTCTCACAAAATCCATAAATCAGATTCCCACTGTCAGAAGACAAGTCTCCATGGTTGTCTCACATTTCTGCACATCTTGAAAGTGAGGTACTGATTGCCCTTTGTTCTGAACAATCTTTAAAAGAATGGGTATATAGAAAATGCTCCAAAGAGAGAAACAGTCTCCCTCCAGAACAAGGAGCAGGTTTGCTTACCATCTTGAAAGAAAGTGTCTCCCTCCAGAGTAAAGGACAGTTGTGTGTACCATCCAGTGTAATAAATACAGTATCTTCTTCCAGAACAGAGGGCAGGCATGCTCACCGACCATTATAAAACATTTGGATTCCTTAAATTCAACTTTCCTCTCCTGTAATCAACCCACTGCATTTATAGGTATCATCTGGCCCTTTGTGTTGCCTTGTGGAACTTGGGGCCTGGAGAACCAGTACAAAATTGAATATATGTATTCTGGCTAATTTTATTCCTGCGAGTAATCAATCATCATTTATCTCCAAACCAAGAGTCTGTGTCTTCCATGTACATTCATAAAAGTGTGGCACACAGGGTTAGATCTCGAACATTTCACAGTTTTTGACATCCACTCTCTGCATACAATATGTTGGCTATACTTCCATTTTGTTGCTAATCTTGCCTGCCTGTCATCTTATTCTCTTTTTTGGGCATTCTACTTGCCTCAAGTGCAGAAGCCCTCTCGTGTCTTTATTAATCTCTAGTCAATACCTTGAACAATATTGCCATTATATTCTTTCATTAACTGCACCTGAAAAAAACCTAGTTTTTATGATTCCAAGTATCTGCTTTCTCTCTTCCTAACTGCAGCCTGCTGAGCACCTTGGGGATGGAGGGAGAGGAATAAAACAGATAGAAGATTGGTATCAATACAACTTAATGAACAATGTCAAGTAGTTCCCCACTGTCTTTCTAGTTATGTCTCTCTTAATTTGGGGGAGTACCTTTTAAACTCATCCCATCCCCTTCAACTTCAGCATTATGCCTCAGCTTTCTTAGTTCTTAGCAAATTATCTTTCTTCCTACTTCATAAGGAAGACAGTAGCAATAAAATGGGATCCACCTAAACTTTCCATCACCAAATGTATAAATCCATGCTCTTTTGACACAAAATATCATTTATGAATATTTCTCCTTCATAAGAACATAAACGTCCCATATTTGATTTAAAATACATTGAAATTAATAAATGAATCCTAAACATAGCTAGCATAATGGTTTTATTTCTATTTATTAAATTTTGTCTCCTTAAGCAAGATAAACCTGTTGATCTGATAATGACTATTTTCCCTGCTTCCTTAAGTTGGAAATGAGTCACTGAGAAGTGAGCTTCCACTTCTATTACAACACTTGGGAGAGATGGAGCTAGTGGAAAGCTTAACTTACTCTAAAATGCAGGAGCTGGCAGGATAAAAGGAGGATAAAAATTTTACAAAAGAACCATAGTCGGATGAGACTGCTGTAGTTGGCGCTTTCTTCTTGTTGGAACAATGCCCTCCAATCCAACCCGACCCTCATGAATTTCTCTGAACAGAAGCTTGGCAAACAAAAACAAAAACAGTTAAAGTCAAGACAACCAGGGAAAGAATCCTGGCCTGCTAACACACCCTGCACTGGAACCAGGGTAGAAAATAGGAGGCATGTGTAGCGATGCTGCATTTTTTTTTTTTTTGACTCAAAAAATAGGTTAGTTCCCCCTTTGTTAAAAAATATATACTTGATGTTAAGAATGCGCTTGATTATATCTAGTCACCTAAGTAGATTAGAGAAGGTTAAGGAAAGCTGTTGTTAATCCCTCTAGAAGCAATGCTGCCAAAACTCCATCTAAGGCCAATCTTGCCATGTGTGCTTTGGACCACATCCTGTTGTGCCATTAAGCAATCTTGCATGTGGTGCTATCCTTTCTGAATCTCCACACTCCCTTCTGAAAACTTAGCATCTCAATTTAAATACACTCAGGACTATTGTATACTTAGATCCAGTGGCCTCCTTTCAGTCTGTCTTTCTTGATCTCATTACTCTTTTAAGATAGTGGATCACTCATCTTTCTTAAATAAAATTTTCTTGGCTTTTATAAGCTGCATTTTCATATTTTTTTCTTCTACCTTTCTTTCTCCTTATTCCTCATCTTTTTCTCTGGTACCTCCTTGAATAACAGTTAAACATTGGAGTACCTCAGAACTCACTTCTACGTACTTCTCTTTTTCTGTAATAGACTGCCTCTAATTAGGTGATTTCATCTACTTTGAGACTCCAGAATGGAGTCAACAGCTCCAAAATCTTAATTTCTAGCATAGGACTTCTCTTCTAATTTTGAGGACGTCATATCCCAGAGCCTACTGATTTTATCTGTATCACAAGTAAAAATATACAAATAGATCTCACAATTCCCCACCTTAGTCTCTGCAACTCAAACACTTGCACATTTTTAGGTTTGCATCTAAAATTTTTCATCACAAATTAAATATCTGAAAAGGATGTAATTTTTAGAGTACTATAAAGAGTGACATGTAAAAACATTACTGTGAATTTCTGCTTGCAGCCATAAGGGAGTAACAGGTATCAGTTTACCTTTGAGCAAATAACTATAAATCTGGACAAATTATATGAAGCAACTGTTTTTAAGAACTGGACTCCAGATAGCTCAGGGCTGTGATCCTTGAAAGAAAGGAAACATATGAAGTGCCTCCAAGTTCACCTTAGCTTTCTGCCTGGGGCACTTTCCAAGCCCCAGATGAGGTAATTGGAGCACAAAGAATGGTGGTCCCTCTGGGCAAAGAAAAGAGTGAATGGCGGTTTGGGTTTACTGAAGTGATTGGAGTTATTATTAGACTTATTACAAATATTATGACATAAAATCAAACAAAAAATAATATAGTATTTGATGTATCATAGTAAACATAAATGATAATTAAAATGCATTTCTAAATGAGATGAAATACTTTTTCTTTCAATTATTTATTTACCTATTGATGAATATTACCTATTTGTAGAATCATTCCAATTCCTAGATTTAAATTTTATAAGCAATAAGTGATTTTAAAAACCTAATTTAAACAATAAGTGTATTGAACTGGAAGTCTTTTTAAAAAAATTTCATTGCCACTCATTTTAACCTATATTCTAGAAGTCACATAGTGATCAATCACAAAAGTTTAATGATCTGTCAGCTGATAACTAGTATATGAAGATATAATCGATTTTTATATATTAATCTTATATCTTTCTGTCTTTCTAAATTTTCCTGTTTTCTCTAATGATTTATGTGTAGTTTCTTTGGGCTTTCTATGTAAAAAATTTTATCATCTGCCATTTATGACTTTTTCTCCATTTCATTCCTTAGATAGTAATGCTCTTCTATCATCTTTTGCATTTTGAGCTCAAATGAACATTGAATAAAAGTGAAGTTTGTCCTAATTTTAAACTAAATGCTTCTAAAATTTCCCCATTTTGGATCATAATTGATGTAGGTTTTTCATAAATTATTTTTATCAACTTGAAGAAGTTGCCTCCTATTCCCAGTTTACAAAGATTTATTTTAAATTTTAGGCATGTTTTTACATTATTGTCAAATGTTTTTCTGTATTTATTGATATGATGTAATCTGTTAATGTATATATGGAGCTATATTTACATACCTGGGCAAACTGAACTTACCCATAATGTATTTTTTTACTACACTGCTATATTGGAACTGCTAAAATATTTTGTTTAAGAATTTTGCATCTATAGTTATTAGGTAAATAGGTATATAATGCTCTTTTCTTGTATTATAATTTTCTGTTTTAAAAATTATACTGACCTCTTAGAATAAGCTGAGGAGTATTTCTTCTTTCACAATCTGTGAAAAAGTTTACTTAAGTGTCAAAACATCAGACCATCATTCAATATCTCTTGGTGAAAAGCTGAATTTATGCCTTATTTAACAAACAGAGAGCTATAGTGGTCAGGCATAGTCACACTGGACAGAATAAATGGCTGATGACCTATGGTTTTTTGGGAAAGATTTGCTTTGGGTTATGATGGATATGGGGACAGGAGTGGGTTGATGTCAATGTTACAGAGCATGGTTAGTGTTGGTTACAGAGGTGGGAATGGGACATAGCTTGGAGTGAATCCACTGAAAATTGGCTAACTCTCATAATGTGAGGCTGTCACTAATTGGCTGGCTTTCAAAGGTGTGTTTGCAGAGGCTGTCATTGATTAACTAAACAGGTTTAAGATCACATCTTATACTAATTCTTTGCCCTCAACTAGGTGCCCTACAATTTGGTTCAATTTCTGGCCACTAACTACCTGGAGTTAGCACAGACCACACAGGTTAGCGAGCTCAGTCTCACAAAACTTCCCCCACTTCAGACACAGTTCAAAGTCCTATGTCCTTTGGCACTCCTTTATGACTTGCTACAAATTTAGGAGTTCTCACAACACTTGCCCCTTCAAGAAAAACTCATAAAACTCAGGGAAGTGCTATACTTAAGATTACAGTTTTATTATAAAGGATAAAACTCAGGATTAGCTCAATGGGAGAGAAACATAGGACAAGGTTGTACAGGGAGAGGGGAGGTGAAGGACTTTCATGTTCTCTCTCCTCCTGGAATCCAGGCACACACTCCTCCCAAAACATCAATGTGCTCATCAACCTGGAAGCTCTCTGAATCACCTTGTTCAAGAGTTTTTACTGAGTCCTCATTAAATAGCTATATATCGATTAAATTCTTAACCACATGATTAAATTCTTAACCACATGATTAAATTCAGTCTCCAGCTCCCCTTTAGTCCTCAGAGTTTGGGAGATGGGACTGAAAGTTCCAACCCTCTTATGTGTTTGGCAGGCCCTTCTGTTGAAACTTTCTGTGGGCCCACCATGAGCCACCTTGTTAGCACAACCTCATTGTCAAAACAGGCTTATTATGAGTAACAAAAAACACTTCGATCAGTCAGGAAATTCCAAAGGTTTTTGAAGCTACATGCATACCACAAGGCAAATACTAACATATAGTTTGTGTCATACCATCCATGGTAATGGAATATCAACAGTTTCTTAGAAGTGTGGGAGCTTATAAAATTCCCATTTCATTCTCCATCAACCAAAGCTGCTTATGAGACCTTTAGGGACCGTCCAGATTTCCACCATTTTTGTTGTTTCCCTTTGAAAATGTGGTTTTGTTTGCAGAATTCTGATTTTTCATTGAGCTTCAGTCAGCATAATTTTACCCTATTTTTTGGCTTTGAGTCATTTGTTATATCATCTACTGGGACAAGGATTATGGAGAATCATTTAATACTCTGGACAATAATTATTAGTTAACATTAGATGACTATGAGAAAACAGGGACAATTAAAATACTATAAAAAGGAACTGGAAGGCTCCCTGGAAGATTTTCCAGGCCTGATGAAGGAAATAAAATTACATATGAGGTATTAATTGGTCATATTCTTTGCTATCCTAGAAAAGATTTCCTCTTAGTGTTTTGTTTACTAAGAAGGTCAATGTGTCCCAAATATGACAGGTCACCTCATGGAAGAGTCTGTCAGGTGCCAATTTGAAACTGTCTAGTATTAGCTTAACCCCATGCATTTTACTACTTGATTGCCCTCACTGTCTCTTCTCCGAATGTGCGGCCAACCCCGAATACCTTCAAGGACTTGTTTTTCTACTGTATGAGGAGTCCTTGCTTAAAGGCTTTAGTCATTACAGCCTGTGAAGATTATTGATCTGCTAGTGTTCTTTTCCTAGCTTCCCTATGAATCGTTCTCTTGTATGTTTAACACAAAACAATCCAGGGCAAAACAAAAACACATGAGATCAGACTTTGTGCAAATAGTCAGACAAAAGGGAAAGAAAATAATAAGCAGATTAACTGAAAAAATATTTATCAAATATTGCAACAAAAAATTGAATGACTTGGGCTTCCCTGGTGGCGCAGTGGTTGAGAGTCCACCTGCCGATGCAGGGGACATGGGTTCGTGCCCTGGTCCGGGAAGATCCCACATGCCGCGGAGCGGCTGGGCCCGTGAGCCATGGCCGCTGAGCCTGCGTGTCCGGAGCCTGTGCTCCGCAACGGGAGAGGCCACAACAGTGAGAGGCCCGTGTACCGCAAAAAAAAAAAAAAAAAAAAAAAAAATCGAATGACTTTATACAAAGGCCTCTCACTAGTTTTCTTTACCATATGATGCTCCTCCAAACTAAAAGGCCTAATTGTCATATACCATGATTTTAGGCCTGATTGCCTTATGTTATATAAAGACCTACTGGTTATAAACGGTAGTGTAAAAAAAATAGTTAGCAACAAAAATGCTACAAATAGAGGGCTCATTTTAAATCAGGCTCACCTGGCAGCAAATTTGAGGAACAAATGGAATCTGGGCACAGGGTTTCTGGTTAACACATGCTTATTTGTTTGAGCATCCACAGAACTATGGGAGTCATACCATTTCAACTATTTCAAAACCACAGAAGTAAACTGCTGCTCTGAAATACAGAATTTTGGCAAAGAGTTTGTTTTGTGTTGTATTGGGCACGGGGCAGAAGTGGGTTGTAGTCATTCTTAGAGCATGGTTTATATTGGTTACAGAAGTAGGTTACTATCAATCTTTGCAGTGTGTTTTCTATTAGTCACCTAAGTGTGTTTTTTGTTGTTGATCACACAGGTAGGGATAGGTCAACATCAGTTTTAGATGCATGATTTGTAGTGGGTCTGTTGCCAATTGACTAATATTCAAAAGTGTAAGACTGTCACTTAGTGCTGGCTTTCAGATACAGGTTGACTGAAGTGAGTTGTCACTGACCAACTCAATACGGTTAAAGCCACCTCTGGTATTTACTTACTAACATGGTTATAGAACAGTCACTTTTATCCTAAGACTTCCAATTTTCCTAACAGGAATTACCCACTCTTTGAAAGTTTAATAAAATGGATATGAGACTATCTGTGCCTAAGGTTTTATTCTGGGAATATTTTTGTGTTATTATTACTTCAATTCTTTAGTAGTTCCAGGACTATTAATTGCTTCTTAATTCTGATTTGATAAGTTACAGTTCTCAAAGTATTTGTCCATTTTAAATAAATTTTCAAAACTGATATTCTATATTTGTTGAGGAATTGGTTCATGTATTGTTGAATTTTTTTCTCTGAGGGAGGGAGGAGGGTCTGGAGCTTCTTATTCTGCCATCTTGCTTACTTCACCCCTACTTTATTATCAATACATTTTTGATACTCAATTGTATCTTTGTTTTTTTATGTTATAATTTATGCTGTTGTTTTATTTTCTTTTTCTTTATACTACATTTAGGTATATTTTGTTACTCATTTTCTAAATTCATAAGCTGGACACTTAGCTCATTAATTTATAGACTTTCTGACTTTCTAATATATATACAAAACAATAATGTTCCCTTAAGGCATGGCTTATACAGCCCTACACATTTTGAGGTATGTTTTATTATCACACACTTCTAATTCTCTTAAATTTAGTTTTGGTTTATTTCTAACATGAGTTATTTGGCATTTTTTAAAAATTTCCAAGTACAAGTTAATTTTATTTATAATTTTATTATTAACTTCTAAATTTATTGCTTTGTAGTCAGAGCACATGTTCTCTATCATATCTGGGAAATAGAATAGAAAGAGTAGAAGAGAGACTTCAGTTCCAGTTTCTACCAAAATGCTGAACCAAAAACGACTGCAGGATCCAGTTCCCTTCCCCCTAATGCATTTCCAGATAGATTATCCAATAACCCCAAGGGAATACGACCTCACAGAGAGGGAGAGAGACAGAGAGAGACAAAGAGCACAACTATTTCAAAACTACAAATAAACTGGAATTCATATTCCAGTGGAAGCAGAGAAAGTAGAATAAATAACGAAATAATATAATTTAGCATAATAACTAGAAAAGATAAGTTGTTTAAAATATGCAAGAAGGATAAGAAACCATAAGAAGAACCAAGCAGAAATGTGTAGTAAATTAAATAAAGAATGTAATAGGTTATATAGATAAATAATCCATGAAGTCCCAAATTGGAAGTTTAGTTTAAGAAACATTCCAGAAGAAATCAGAAAAGGATAAATACATAGAAAACTTAAAGAAGAATTTAGTGATATGTTGGAGAGAAACATAAATGAAACATCCTAAATAATATTCTTAGTAAGTAAGACAAATAAAAAATTGAGAGGAGGAAATAATCAAGTAACAATTCTCAGCAATATCGCTAATTATTAGAGAAATGCAAATCAAAACTACAAGAGGTATCACCTCACACCAGTCAGAATGGCCATCATTAGAAAGTCTACAAATAATAAATGCTGGAGAGGGTGTGGAGAAAAAAGAACCCTCCTACATTGTTGGTGGGAAGGTAAATTGGTACAACTACTATGGAGAACAGTATGGAAGTTCCTTAAAAAACTAAAAATAGAATTTCCATATGATCCTGCAATCTCACTTCTGGACATATATCCAGAGAAAACCATAATCCAAAAATATACATGCACCTTAATGTTCATAGCAGCACTACGTACAAATAGCCAAGACATGGAAGTGACCTAAATGTCCATCAACAGATGAATGGATAAAGAAGATGCGGGGTATATGTATGTGTGTGTGTATATATATATATATATATATATATATATATATACGAATAAAAGTCTCAGATTGAAAGGGTTCATAGCATGGCAAAGAGGGAAGATAAGGAAAAAAAAAAGCAAACTATGCCTGGACACATTACAGTGTCATTAAGAATATCAAAGAAAAAAAGAAAATTCCAAAAGCTTAAAAGAGAGACCTTAGCACATTCAAAGGAGCCTACAGTATAGTTCAGACTAAACCCAGGAACTTCAGAGCTCACAGAAACCTTATATCTGAGTCTTCAGAGTTTAGCATTTCATTAGGGTAGAAGTAAGATGAGGGACTAAATTTTTTAGGAAACTTGGAAAACAAAAGTTTCTGTTCCTATCTGAAACTAATCAGCTTAGATAAAGTGTAAGCCCTTGAGACTGTTTTCACTTTAATAAATTCCAATAACTAGTATGACCTGTTAGTGAGTTGGCCAAACCCTTCCAATTTGCCAGAGATTTCCACAACTTCCTATTTTAGACTTAGTCAGTCCAATCCACATGCCTATTCTTGCCTGCTTGACCTCTCATTTACATTTAAATCCCTGTAAATGATTAAGAACTCGGATTCTGAAGTTAGACGCCTGGGTTCTAACCCAAGCTCTGTCATTCACTGATTGTGTAATTCTGGGTAAATTACTTAACTCCCTCTATTCTTCAGTTTCAATATCTTTAAAATGGGACAATTATAGTAGTGTCGTCCCTTGGTATCCATGGGGGATTGGATCCAAGACACCCTCAGATACCAAAATCAAGTCCTTTACATAAAATGGCATAGTATTTGCATATAACCAACACCCATCCTTCCAGATATTTTAAATCATCTCTGGATTACTTATAATATAAAATACAATGTAACACTATGTAAATAGTAGTAAATGCAATGTAAATAGTTGCTGGTGGGCAGCAAATTAAGTTTTGCTTTTAGGAAATTTCTGGAAAATTTTTAAAGAATATTTTAAGCTTGAGGTTGGTTGAATCAGAGGATGTGGAACCCATGGATCGGAAGGGCCAGTCGGCCCAGAGTTGTTGGGAGAAGGGGGTGTTCAATGAAAGTGAAGCACTTTAAACAGAGACTGGCATACAGTAAGCAATAGATATTGTCTACTATTATTATTGATATTAAACAATTAGATGAAGAAAATTGCTGAAAGCTACTACTTGAAAGAAACAATGGCAAAAACCAAAGACTCAAAGAATTTTGTCCTGAGACCAAACAGTGACATCAGGTCTTTAGTGATGATCAAAACCAGCAGCAGTGATATCCTGAGATATGAAAATGAAAAGAATTTTGAGATAATCTGGTGTTGAGATATTTTGAGATAATCTGGTGTTCTCCCAGCCTCAGAAAGTCGTGTCACACTCCTCCACGTGGAGGTGTACCTAGTCCCTCTTTCTGGGCTTCCATCAGAGAGTGGTTCTCTCTCATCTCATCTTGTCCCAGAGTAAAGAGCTTCTGCGCACGTACTGCCTCAAGTCCTTTCTCTGATGTGCTCTCCCGTGAGGTGAGTTTTACTCATCTCAGCCTCTCAGTACTGCTGAAAACCAAGCAGAGCAGGCATCTGCACAACCTCTTTAAACATATAATAAATTCACTGTCAAGTGGTAGAAGATTTAGCATGTTAAGAACAATATGGCACAAATTGAATTTTGAAATGTTTGAAATTTTGGCTTCTGACCATCTTCTCTTGTTTTTCATTATAGGCCTATCAAGGGTGCCTGAGGGAAAAACAAATTCTGCTGAAATCTTAAATCTGGATTATTACTTCAAAAGTTTTTCCATTGATAGATAAACCTGGTAGTGAATATGGGTGGTGTCCTTAAGGACATCCAGAAATGGATTAAGTGTGTGTGTGAGAGAAAGAAAAATCATGAATGACTACTAGATTTTTAACTTAGCAACTAGATGAAATAAATGGTAATGCTATTTAATAAGATGGCATAAACTTGGGGAGGAACCAATCTGGGCCTGAATAATGATTATCTTAAACTAATAAACAAATTTAAGTTTATTAATTTATTGAATAACATGATAATGTAACACACGTTGTCTGTACTAGTATTAGTAAAATTCTCAGACATATTGAAAATAGAACTGGGCCTGAATCTAGCTCTCTACTATTAAATGGGACAATAGCAAATTAATTTATGTAAAATATGTCACTTATCACATTAAATTAATGAAGTCCAATTATATAATGGTGGCTTTATAGTTTCACAGCACTAAAATTCTTTTCATTTTTATAATTTCATGAAGGTAAAATATATGAACAGAAGTTTCTAATTTTCACTTGTAATATGTCTATAAACGTTTCCTTTATTGTTAGCACTTTTTGTGTCCTAGTAAACACATTGTTGCCTACTGCAGGGTCTTTCTGAGATGATTAAAATGTTCTAACCTGCTCTGTCCCAATGGAGTAGCTCTATACACATGTGTACTGACTGAGTACTTAAATGTGACTAGTGTGACTAAAGAATTGACTTTTTAATTTGTTTTTCAACAACTGATGACTAGTGGCTATTATACTGGACCCTGGAATTGATTTTTGTGTGTGACATTAGGTAAATGTCAAGGTACTTTTTCTCTATATAAATATCCAATTGCTAAAGCACCTTTTTTATAAGACCATGCTTTCCTTCTTCATTGCAGAGTTGCTTTTGCCATAAAGCAGAGGACCTTAATATGTGGGTTTTTATAGATTCTCTATTCCTTTTCTACTAGCACTTGCAGCTCTTTGTATAATTGGTAGGATTTTACAAAGATAAATCCCATGGTAGTTTCTATTCTAAACAGCTAGTTCTCATCAGAGCACATTCCATTTTGCCATATGTCTGATTGGTTCAAAGACTTTATTAGATCGCATATTCAATGTTTCCTTGATCAGTAAGGATAGAATAGAAAGTCTGAGATAACAGGCAATGTCATTAATAAAATGACATCGTTAAAGTCATTAATTAAAATGTCATTAATAAAATGGCATCCTTTGCTCAAGATCATAGAATTATTTTGATATGTGGAAAGAAGCTGTAAGACTGGGTAGAGAAAGTCATTAGTAAAGAGTAGAGACTGGTAGTTTTGAGAAGTTTTGATAATCTTGGAAACCCTCTTAAATCTGATATGGGTATTGTAGGTATCATTTGTTATGAAACAGAGACAATTATTTCCTTAAATATTAAATTGTATGCTTTGAAATTATTTAGTTATAATAGCATCTGTTAGGAAAAGTAAAGACCATTAAATTTTTAAACTGAAACCTCTGTGCAACGAGAGGTTTGAAACAATACTCTCTCCTAAGCTGAACTACACAGAAAAGGCAAGGAAATCCTAAATTATTGGCCAAGGGACAAATTATTGATGTTCTGGACTCTGACAAACCTTATGCCATTTTAGTTGTTTGTTTTTTTTTCTTTGGAGAGATATGTGAGAAATTAGATTGTTTCTTTAAATAAATGGCACTTTGGAAAGAGAGCTCTTATTTTCACCTGATTTCCCTTTGGGGACAGACAGTATACTTTCACGAAGAAGTTTATAAACAAAATCCTATATTTGGTGAGTAGTGAACGCAAACGGTGACAAGGTACAGGCTATGAATCAAGTTCTATTATATAATTATCGATATAATCATCAATATTTTCCATTTGTAATTAACATCAATATCCTTTTAATAGGTACTTTTAAGTAAACATAAATAAGAAAATGACTATATTTTCTTTATAAATTAATTTCTGCTTTAACATATCTTGTTCATAACCAGTGTGGAGGTTTTGTAATGTTGCTCCTTAGCAAACAAACAAAAACACATAGCACTAAGTTATTTTTCCATTAGTTTAGGTCATGATTATCACTTTGGGGAATGCTTAATTGATTTAAAAATATAAGTAAAACTTTCAAATACTTTTGCATAATGAATTCTCATCATGGTTTCTGATTTAATTACAAAGAGGTAAAACGCTTCCACCATAGACTAAAAATAACCCAAACTGTATCCATTTCTACAAAATACCATATAGGATGTATATGCCTTTTTTATTAGGTGTTTAAACATGCCACAGCAGGAAAATCACTAGAAGGAGGCAGGAGACCTTGATTTCTCTTTGTGGAGCCAGTATAAAGCTGATACCAAAACACTTGAGTAAAGAAATGCCACCTTCATTTACTTCTTTAAACCAAAATAAAAGTTCTCTAAGCTTTTGTACCCATCTGACTGTGAGCTGATCTGACCTTCATCATTATCAGGGCCTACGCAGTGCGAAAAACCTGAGACGTGCTTGGTAAGGTCTAGAAAACTAACTCCTCTTTTATTTTTTTCTCTTGTAAAAATGAGTATAACGGGATATCAGAATATTACCCTTCCTTCTTCAGTTTCCACTGAGGTCCCAATAAGTTATAATATATCAATGTGTGAGATAAATCTGCATATGAAACTTTTCATAGGAAATAGCCAAGAACCTGACTACTGCTCTTTTTACCTACTAGAAAATACAACAAAGTCCAGAAGGTGGAAAAAGGAGGACTTGTGAGTGAGATAGAGAGAACTCTGAATGGAATCCATCTCTTGTCCAGAAAATTTTGAGAGCAATTAAAAGGCTGGCAAACTGTTTGTGTGGGGAAGCCTAGATTCAGGGGAGAGCTGCATGCCCAGAGTTTATTCAGTATTATTGGGCAAAGGATTCACAAGTATTTCCTATATCCAGTAGTGGGCCATGCAAGATGGAGGGATCATTGGGGGTCCTGTTCAATAGGGCTGTGGGGAAGAGAGCAGAAATATCAACAGAAAGAGACTGGATGGGCACAAAAAGATACCCAGGGATGAGACAAGAGTCCCAATAACCAGGCGAGGAACAGGACACGCATCTACTAGGGAGAGCAGGATTCTGCCTGCTGGGTTCACATTAAGATCCACATAAAGCTCCACCAAAGAGAATTCATTTTTGTATTTGCCAACCCCAGAGGATAGAAAGTCCTCAGTGTGGAGTGAGAAGTGTCCCCCTACCCGTCCCCCCAACACAGACACCTACCTCTCCTCTTCCCAATGCATTTTAGATCCTGATTGGTGTAAAGAGAAGAGGAGCAAGGAACGGGAAGCAGAGGACTCATGGTCTCTTCTTTGTTGGCTTCTCGCTGAAGGCTGGTTTCTGCTGCAAAAGGTGAGATTAAATGCTAGGTTAGGTTTGGATTGGCACTATTTTCTGAACTGAGGCTGTACTTGCAACTTCTGACCAAAAGGCATTCTATTAACTAAAAATCAGCAGAAAAACCCTGCAACTAACTGAAGTTTTCACAGCGGGATAGGGGAGCATTATTCTCCACTGAATAAAGTTTAAGAGAGACAAAATTTAAGGGAATTAAGCATAAGGAGTATACCAGTTACATGGATAATAATAACTCCCTGCCTATTTTATGACTATTTGTATTAAATAAGTTATCATTTGTTAAAGCTTTAAAAAATGTCAAGATCACTGTACAGCTGCTATCATTCAGGCTCATTGAAAAGATTACTTTATTGAGCACCTATAATATGTGAGGGATTGACCAGTCTTGGATGTATAGAGCATAGGCTACATGAGAGAGGGTAAAAGAAAATAAGACTGTAATAGCAAGTTTGGACAAGAATGAAAGAAACCTTAAGTATGTCATCTAATGTGCAGAACTTAGAAATAACATGATCAGAACTGCTTTGGGAAGGTTATTCTGACAACAATTTGTAGATTTAATTGGCACAAGGGAATGCTCAGAAAATTATATTTCAAGTTCACATTTAAATGTTACTTTTCTTTGAAAATTTTCCTCTTCCCTGCAAGAAAAAATTACTGATATTTTTCTTTCGTTGTCTTATATTAGTGGTTTAATATTTTTTTGCATTATATTGCAATTGGGTGCTAACCAGTCTTCAATTGCAAGTTTTACAGAACTCCCTCTCTGTAACAGTTTTGTCTTCAAAGAGGTTTGAAATAACATATACTAGATACACCTGTTGAAGAATCCCCATGCATAATAAATGTTCTCAGAAGTGAGTTAAGAAACCTATTTAACTAGTTTTGATTCAAAGTTATCCAAATTTATATAACCACTGAACTTTTTTATAGACTTATCTATTTCTTCCCGGATTCTGAGATCTGTGAGGATTGAGGCTATACTTTAATCTATATATGAGTTAAAAATGAAAAAAGTTATAACTGCAACTTAACTCAGGGTTGTATTCTAGAGAAAGTAAATAGTATTAAAGGATAAGATAACATTGTTCATCAGAGAATCCTGGAAGGTTAGGATAGGCAAAAAAATGTCGAGCTGAGTTTGGAACAAGATCTTGGAGAGAGATGAAATGCTCTAATAGAGAGATAGGTAATTGTGACTCCTAGTGACAATCCACAAAGGGTAGTTGCAAGGATGAGTAAAAAACATGTAGGGAAGTCACAGCCTGAGTGGGCAGAAATAAAACAGGAAACTTTCAAGAAAAGAAATGTATAATATATTCTTTAAACATAATTATATGCTGGGATGTAAACCCCTCTACCCTTCTAAATCACCAGAAACATCTACAAAGTTCCACGTTAACGCTGGGATTGCTGTGTGAGTGAAAAGGAAAAATCCATTCCTTGATTCTAAAAAGTCTGTTGAGAAGTAACAAAAATGGTTTAGCATACGAACATTTGAGTTAGAGATTAGCATGGGAAGTCAGCCCTATAAATTTGCAGAGTATGTCTTGAGGAGAGAGTTGGCTTTTCTACAGGACCCAGAATAAGACTTCAAGCTACTCTTATCTAACATATTTTATTTATTGAGAGGCAGGTTGACTTTAGCTGACATCTGCCAACAGGAATGCCTAATATTTTACCATATATATAGATATATATACACTTATATAGCAAATATATATATATAGTTTATATAATACATATATATAAATGTAAATGAAGATTTAAAGTATTAAAATTTTGGGGAAAATCACATATCCATTTAATAGTTTTTACTTACACAATATATGAATACATTCTCATTGCAAAAATATTTTTTAAATGCTTTAAAAATTAAAAAAAATATATTTTAAAATTAAAAGTTCCCTCATGTCACTTCTCTAATCTTAGGTTATGGAAAAAACTAGTTTACTTTCTCATTATTTCTATATATGTATTGAACCATATGAAATTTGTAGATTGTAGATTGAAAATAGCCTAATATTAGCAATTTCATGACTCAAACCAACATTTTAATTTTGAATATTAAAAAAATACTATTCTACTCTACATATATAACAGAATTTCATTTTCATCATTTAAATGTCTTTAAAAGAACTTTCCATTATAGGTTGTAAAGAATAATTCTTCTTAACTAATGACTGATATTCTGTGGTGTAGAATTAGCTAGTCTCTCAATAATTAACTTTTAGATTGTTGTACTTTTTTCACCATAATTTATTGTACATACTTCCTTGGACAAATGAGTGTTTCCCTAAGGTAAATCCTAGAATTGAATTATTAGGTCCATAAGAATTCATATTCTTTTTTACTAGATATCACCAAATGTCAGTACTTATTTACCATCCCAGAAAAATGTGATGTACTTTTCCACAGTATTAATACTTGATACTTTCCCATTAAATTTTTTGGGTCATTTTTAAAGTTAAACAGATCTTCAATTACTTTATGTTCTCCTTATTATTAGTGAGAATAAGCATCCACACTGGCTATTTGAAGTATCTCCTGTAAGTTCTGCAGAAAAATATGTTCTTTCCCTTACCTAAAAAATCCAAGACTTTTAAACATGAACATTTCCTAACTACTCAAAACACTTATGTGTAGAAAGGAAATGGCTTTTATATGTAATGCCTTTACTTTTACAGATGATTTAAACTGTTAAATTCTTGGCAAGTGTTACTTTCAACTTTCCCTCTCCTCTCCAAATACGATCAGTTATAATTTATTAACTCAATAAGCATTTGAGGTCTTAAATGTGTTTCCTAAAAATGAATTATTTCTCTTTTAAATAAAACATTTTCATTCTGGGCCAGAATATAACCATAGAATTTCACATCTGCTGGTGTTCACTTTAAAATAAACTTTATGAATTTTGATAAAGTTTCTAGAAATACATTAACGTGAGGATGTTAACACAAACCTTCCGTTCAAACTTCTGACTTACACAGGTAGGTTTTGTTTCTTTCTGAACTGAATGGGTGTGCTAACTAGTACTCCTTGGCCCCCAACATTCCATCCTGAGTGCATCCTTTGCTAGTGCAAAGATAGAGGTTTCACAGATTTTAATACCTGGGTTCAGGTTTCAAAACTGGGCTGAAAATGGAGTAAGAGTGACCTTTAGTGGCCACTCTGAGTAATCACAAAGGGATGTAATCTGTCTCAGGGGGATAGACGGACAAGTCTATGTTTGCTGGACTACTTAAAGCAGAAACATAGTAAGTTAGAATTGCTAACCATCACACTTCTTATGTTATTCTTCCCTAGCAGAAGATCAAAACCTTGTGAGTTCAGACAGCTGAACACGTGCATTTTTAATTGGTAAATGGAAATCTAGCCATGCCTACTAATGAGGGTTAGGAACTTCAATACCTACATTCCCCACACAAATAGATTGGAAAAGTACCATTTAATTGAAGCAAAAATCCTTTGCTTTCCACAAATTGGTAAAAAGCCACTTGGTAATCTTATGAGCTTCAGAACTAAGCCCCAGTAAGAAGAGTTACTTGTTAGCACCGATTTTGATCTTGGAAAACGGAGTCCTCTCCCACTTATAATTAAAGTCACTTATTGATGAGAATTAAATGCTCAAATAGTACTTTTTCCCCCTTTTGTTAAGAGACATCGGTATCTATTTTTTTTCCTTTTTTAACATCTCTATTGGAGTATAATTGCTTTACAATGTTGTATTAGTTTCTGCTGTATAACAAACTGAATCAGCTATACATATACATGTATCCCCATATGCCCTCTCTCTTGTGTCTCCCTCCCTCCCACCCTACCTATCCCACCCCTCTAGGTCGTCACAAAGAACTGAGCTGATCTCCCTGTGCTGTGCAGCTGCTTCCCACTAGCTATCTATTTTACATTTGGTAGTGTATATATGTCATTGCTACTCTCTCACTTCATCCCAGCTTACCCTTCCCCCTCCCCATGTCCTCAAGTGCATGCCCTTAGGTTCATCAGACCATTTTTTTTTTTAGATTCCATATGTATGTGTTAGCATATGGTATTTGTTTTTCTCTTTCTGACTTACTTCACTCTGTATGACAGACTTTAGGTTCATATACCTAACTACAAATAACTCAATTTTGTTTCTTTTTATGGTTGAGTAATATTCCATCGTATATATGTGCCACATCTTCTTTATCCATTCATCTATTGATGGACACTTAGGTTGCTTCCATGTCCTGTAAATAGTGCTGCAATGAACATTGTGGTACATGACTCTTTTTGAATTATGGTTTTCTCAGGGTATATGCCCAGTAGTGGGATTGCTGGGTCATATGGTAGTTCTATTTTTAGTTTTTTAAGGAACCTCCATACTGTTCTCCATAATGGTTGTATCAATTTACATTCCAACCAACAATGCAAGAGGGTTCCCTTTTCTCCTCACCCTCTCCAGCATTTATTGTTTTTAGACTTTTTGATGATGGCCATTCTGACTGGTATGAGGTGATACCTCATTGTGGTTTTGATTTGCATTTCTCTAATGATTAGTGATGTTGAGCATCCTTTCATGTCTTTGTTGGCAATCTGTATATCTTCTTTGGAGAAATGTCTATTTAGGTCTTCTGACCATTTTTGGATTGGGTTGTTTGTTTTTTTGATATTGAGCTACATGAGCTGCTTGTATATTTTGGAGATTAATCTGTTGTCAGTTGCCTCAATTGAAAATATTTTCTCCTGTTCTGAGGATTGTCTTTTCATCTTGTTTATGGTTTCCTTTGCTGTGCAAAAGCTTTTAAGTTTCATTAGGTCCCAATGGTTTATTTTGGTTTTTATTTCCATTTCTCTAGGAGGTGGGTCAAAAAAGGATCTTGCTGTGATTTATGTCATAGAGTGTTCTGCCTATGTTTTCCTCTAATAGTTTTATAGTGTCTGGCCTTACCTTTAGGTGTTTAATCCATTTTGAGTTTATTTTTGTGTATGCTGTTAGAAAGTGTTCTAATTTCATTCTTTTACATGTAGCTGTCCTATTTTCCCAGCATCACTTATTGAAGAGGTTGTCTTTTCTCCATTGTATATTCTTGTCTCCTTTGTCAAAGGTAAGGTGACCAGATGTGCGTGTGTTTATCTCTGGGCTTTTTATCCTGTTCCATTGATCTATATTTCTGTTTTTGTGACAGTACCATACTGTTTTGATTACTGTAGCTTTGTAGTATAGTCTGAAGTCAGGAAGCCTGATTCCTCCAGCCCTGCTTTTGTTTCTCAAGATTGCCTTGGGTATTAGGGGTCTGTTGTGTTTACAACTTGTGAAATTTTTTGTTCTAGTTCTGTGAAAAATGCCAGTGGTATTTTGATAGGGATTGCATTGAATCTGTAGATTGCTTTGGGTAGTAGAGCCATTTTCACAATGTTGATTCTTACAATCCAAGAACATGGTATATCTCTCCATCTGTTTATATCTTCTTTCTTTCATCAGTGTCTTATAATTTTCTGCATACAGATCTTTTGTCTCCTTAGGTAGGTTTATTCCTAGGTATTTTATTCTTTTTGTTGCAATGGTAAATGGGAGTGTTTCCTTAATTTCTCTTTCAGCTTTTTCATCATTAGTGTATAGGAATGCAAAAGATTACCATGCAGTAATTTCGTATCCTGCTACTCTAACAAAGTCAGTGATTAGCTCTAGTAGTTTTCTGGTAACATCTTTAGGATTCTCTATGTATAGTATCATGTCATCTGCAAACAGTGACAGTTTTACTTCTTTTCCTATCTGGATTCCTTTTATTTCTTTTCCTTCTTTGACTGTTGTGGCTAAGTCTTCCAAAACTATGCTGAATAAGAGTGGTGAGAGTGGGTAACCTTGTTGTGTTCTTGAGTTTAGAGGAAATGGTTTCAGTTTCTCACCATTGAGAATGATGTTGGCTATGGGTTTGTCATATACGGCCTTTATCATGTTGAGGTAGGTTTCCTCTATGCCTAGTTTCTGGAGAATTTTTATCATAAATCAGTGTTAAATTTTGTCATCTGCATCTATTGAGATGATCATATGGTTTTTCTCCTTCAGTTTGTTAATATGGTGTATCACATTGATTGATATGCATATATTGAAGGATCCTTGCATTTCTGGGATAAACCCCACTTTTTCATGGTGTATGGTCCTTTTAGTGTGCTGTTGGATTCTGTTTGCTAGTATTTTGTTGAAGATTTTTGCGTCTATGTTCATCAGTGATATTGGCCTGTAGTTTTCTTATTTTGTGACATCTTTGGTTTTGGTATCAGGGTCATGGTGGCCTTGTAGAATGTGGTTGGGAGTGTTTTTCACTCTCCTCTATTTTGGAAGTGTTTGAGAAGGATAGGTGTTAGTTCTTCTCTAAATGTTTGATAGAATTCGCCTGTGAAGCTGTCTGGTCCTGGGCTTGTTATAAGATTTTAATCACAGTTTCAATTTCAGTGCTTGTGATTGGTCTGTTTATATTTTCTATTTCTCCCTGGTCCAGACTTGGAAGGTTGTGCTTTTCTAAGAATTTGTCCATTTCTTCCAGGTTGTCCATTTTATTGGCATGTAGCTGCTTGTAGTAATCTCTCATGATCCTTTATATTTCTGCAGTGTCAGTTGTTACTTGTCTTTTTTATTTCTAATTCTGTTGATTTGAGTCTTCTCCCTTTTTTTTTCTGATTAGTCTGGCTAATGGTTTATCAATTTTGTTTGTTTTCTCAAAGAACCAGCTTTTAGTTTTATTGATCTTTGCTATTGTTTCCTTCATTTTTTTTCACTTATTTCTGATCTGATCTATTTCTTTCCTTCTGCTAACTTTGGGTTCTTATTGTTCTTCTTTCTCTAATTGCTTTAGGTGTAAGGTTAGGTTGTTTATTTGAGAGTTTTCTGTTTCTTGAGGTAGAATTGTATTGCTATACTTCCCTCTTAGAACTGCTTTTGCTGTATCCCATAGATTTTGGGTCGTGTTTTCATTGTCATTTCTTTCTAGGCATTTTTTGATTTTCTCTTTGATTTCTTCAGTCCTCTCTTGGTTATTTAGTAGCGTACTGTTTAGCCTCCATGTGTTTGTATTTTTTACAGTTTTTTTCCTATAATTGATATCTAGTCTCATAGTGTTGTGGTCAGAAAAAATATTTGATATGATTTCAATTTTCTTTAATTTACCAAGGCTTGATCTGTGACCCAAGATATGATCTATCCTAGAGAATGTTCCATAAGTACTTGAGAAGAAAGTGTATTCTGTTGTTTTTGGATGGAATGCATATAAATATCAATTAAGACCATCTTGTGGGCTTCCCTGGTGGCGCAGTGGTTGAGAGTCCGCCTGCCGATGCAGGGGACACGGGTTCGTGCCCCGGTCCGGGAGGATCCCACATGCCGCGGAGCGGCTGGGCCCGTGAGCCATGGCCGCTGAGCCTGCGCGTCCGGAGCCTGTGCTCCGCAACGGGGAGAGGCCACAGCAGTGAGAGGCCCGCGTACCGCAAAAAAAAAAAAAAAAAAAAAAAAAAAAAAAAAAAAAAAAAAAAGACCATCTTGTTTAATGTGTCATTTAAAACTTGTGTTTCCTTATTTATTTTCATTTTGGATTATCTGTCCATTGTTGAAAGTGGTGTGTTAAAGTCCCCTACTATGATGGTGTTACTGTCAATTTCCCCTTTTATGGCTGTTAGCATTTGCCTTATGTATTGAGGTGCTCCAATGTTGGGTGCATAAATATTTATAATTGCTATATCTTCTTCTGGATTGATCTCTTGATCATTATGTAGTGTCCTTCTTTGTCTTTTGTAATAGTCTTTATTTTAAAGTCTATTTTTTTCTGATATGAGAATTGCTACTTCAGCTTTCTTTTGATTTCCATTTGCATTGAATATCTTTTTCCATCTCCTCACTTACAGTCTCTATGTGTCCCTAGGTCTGAAGTGGGTCTCTTGTAGACAGCATATTTTCGGGTCTTGTTTTTGTATCCATTCAGCCAGTCTATGTCTTTTGGTGTGAGCATTTAATCCATTTACATTTAAGGTAATTATTGATATGTATGTTCCTATTACCCTTTTCTTAATTGTTTTGTGTTTGTTATTGTAGGTCTTTCCCTTCTCTTGTGTTTCCTGCCTAGAGAAGTTCCTTTAGCATTTGTTGTAAAGCTGGATGGGTGGTGCTGAATTGTTACCTTTTGCTGGTCTGTAAAGGTTTTAATTTCTCCACTGAACCTGAATGAGATCCTTGCTGGGTAGAGTAATCTTGGTTGTAGAATTTTCCCTTTCATCACTTTAAATATGTCCTTTCACTCCCTTCTGGCTTGTAGAGTTTCTGCTGAAAGATCACCTGTTAACCTCAGGGGATTCCCTTGCATGTTATTTGTTGCTTTTCCCTTGCTGCTTTTAATATTTTTTCTTTGTATTTAACTTTTGATAGTTTGATTAATATGTGTCTTGGCGTGTTCCTCCTTGGGTTTATCCTGTATGGGACTCTCTGAGCTTCCTGGACTTGATTGACTATTTCCTTTCCCATGTTAGGGAAGTTTTCAACTATTATCTCTTCAAATATTTCCTCAGACCCTTTATTTTTCTCTTCTTCTTCTGGGATCCGTATAATTTGAGTGTTGGTGCATTTAATGTTCTCCTAGAGGTGTCTGAGACTGTCCTCAATTATTTTCATTGTTTTTCCTTTTTTCTGCTCTGCGGTAGTTATTTCCACTATTTTATATTCCAGGTCACTTATCTGTTCTTCTGCCTCAGTTGTTTTGCTATTGATTCCTTCTAGAGCTTTAATTTCATTTATTGTGTTGTTCATCATTGTTTGTTTGCTCTTTAGTTTTTCTAGGTTCTTGTTAAACGTTTCTTGTATTTTCTCCATTCTATTTCCAAGATTTTGGACCATCTTTACTATCATTACTCTGAATTCTTTTTCAGGTAGACTGCCTATTTTCTCTTCATTTGTTTGGTCTGGTGGGTTTTTACCTCGCTCCTTCATCTGTTGCATATTTCTCTGTCTTCTCATTTTGTTTAACTTACTGTGTTTGGGATCTCCTTTTTTCAGGCTGCAGGTTCGTAGTTCCCGCTGTTTTTGGTTTCTGTCCCCAGTGGGTGAGGATGGTTCATTGGCTTGTGTAGTCTTCCTGGTGGAGGGGTCTGGTGCCTGTGTTCTGGTGGGTGGGGTGGATCTTGTCTTTCTGGTGGGCAGGGCTATGTTCAGTGGTGTGTTTTGTGGTGTGTGAACTTAGTATGATTTTAGGCAGCCTCTGTGTTAATGGGTGGGGTTGTGTCCCTGTCTTGCTAGTTTTTTGGAATGGGGCGTCCAGCACTGGTGTTTGCTGGCCGTTGGGTGGAGCTGGGTCTTAGTGTTGAGACAGAGATTTCTGGGAGAGCTCTCACTGATTGACATTACATGGGGCCAGGAGGTCTCTGGTGCTCCAATGTCCTGATCTCGGTGCTCCCACCTCAGAGGCACAGGCCTGACACCAGGCCGGAGCACCAAGACCCAGTCAGCCACACGGCTCAGAAGAAAAGGGAGAATAAAACAAAGAAGAAAAAAAATAAAATTTAAAAAAGTATTAAAAAAATAATAAAAGAGAGCAACCAAACCAATAAACAAATCCACAATGATAACAAGCACTAAACACTAAACTAAGATAAACATAAAAATCAGAAACAAATCAGTTGCAGTCAGCAAACTCCAAGTCTACAGTTGCTCCCAAAGTCCACCGCCACAGGTTTGGGATGATTCGTTGTCCATTCCGGTATTCCACGGATGCAGGGTACATCAAGTTGATTATGGGGATTTAATCCGCTGCTCCTGAGGTTGCATGGAGAAATTTCCCTTTCTCTTCTTTGTTCGCATAGCTCCTGGGGTTCAGCTTTGCTTTTGGCCCCATCTCTGTGTGTAGGTCACCCTCAACCATCTGTTCCCCACCCAGACAGGAGGGGGTTAAAGCAGCGGCTGATTAGGTGGCTCTTGGTCATTCAGGCTGGGGGGAGGGAGGGGTACGGTAGTTATAATTGGAATGTGGGGTGAGCCTGTGGCGGAAGAGGCCAGTGTGACATCGCAACAGCCTGGGGTGTGCTGTGTGTTCTTCTGGGTAAATTGCTCCTCGATCACGGGGCCCTGGCAGTGGCCGCACAGGCTCCTGGGGTGGGTGGTGTGGATAGTGACCTCTGCTTGCATACAGGATTCTTGGTGACTGCAGCAGCAGTGTTAGCATTTCATCCCTGTCTCTCGGGTCTGAGCTGATAGCCGCAGCTCGTGCCCTTCTCTGAAGCTCATTTAAGCAGTGCTCTGAATCCCGTCTCCTCACACAACCCAAAACAATGGTCTCTTGCCTTTTAGGCAGGTCCAGACTTTTTCCCAGACTCCCTCCTGGCTAGTTGTGGTGCACTAGCCCCCTTCAGGCTGTGTTCACACAGCCAACCCCAGTCCCCTCTCTGGGATTTGACCTCTGTAAGCCCGAGCCGCAGCTCCCAGCCCCCACTCATCCCGGCGGGTGAGCAGACAAATGTCTCAGGCTGTTGAGTGCTGGTTGGCACTGATCCTCTCTGTGGGAATCTCTCCACTTTGCCCTCTGCCCCTCTGTTGCTGCACTCTCCTCCGTGTCTCTGAAGCTTCCCCAACGCCCACCCCCGGTCTCTGTCAGTGAAGGGGCTTCCTAGCGTGTGGAAACTTTTCCTCCTTCGTAGCTCCCTCCCAGAGGTGCAGGTCCCATCTCTATTCTTTTTTCTCTGTTTTTTCTTCTTCTTTTCCCTGCCCAGGTGCGTGGGTATTTTCTTGCCTTTTGGGACGTCTGAGGTCTTCTGCTAGTGTTCAGTAGGTGTTCTGTAGGAGTTGTTCCACATGCAGATGTATTTTTGATGTATTTTTGGGAAGGAAGGTGATCTCCATGTCTTACTCCTCTGCCATCTTGAAGGTCCCCCCAGTATCTATTTCTATTATTCCACCTTAAAATAGAGAGAATATCTCCATAATTAAGTCATTTGACTCATCTATACTCAGGTACTGCCTTTTTAATAACTTAGCTTATCTTCAGTGGACGTACTTCCCAGTCAAAGATATGTCAAAATAAAGACAAATTCCTGCAATATTCTTATTAAAATCATGTGGTAGCCTTTTTTTTTTTCAAACAAGGGCTTTCAGTGTTATAAGTAATCTGTACATTCATATAAATGTATTCAATAAAACACTGTACTTTGTTGTAATAAATTGTAATATTTATTATTCATGTTATTAAAATTTACAAAAACCTTCTTCTGACAAAATTCATTGTTGTGTTTAATGATAGATTTTTATATGAAAGGAAAATCAGGAATGGGTAACACTTTAAGACAGAGTCGAGTTTTCTGAATCAGTGTCTTTTAGACTGATCCATTCTAAAAATGCATGACATTTATAAAACTCAAAGGATGATAAAAACAACATGGTTTCACGGAAAGGCCATCAGATTGAGAATTACAAAATTATACTTTTGCTCTTATTTGGCATATAAGTTTGCTTCCAGGTATTTAACAAATGAGGATACTAACTGAATTAAATGTCAGTATGATTTCTTTGAAAATAATACAATATATATGCATATTATAAATTTGAGGTAAGTATAACTAAAAAATTGAATGGATAATTAAAATCTATTTTTGATACTTTCTTCAAGATACATACACACATTTATATATACACATATGTATGTATTTATACACATACATATACACCAATATATGTATATATGTAAATACAAATTCTGACTCAATGATTGTTCCATTATCTATTACTATGAAACAAATCTCCCCCAAATCAAATAACATAAAATAACTTTTAGTATGCTTAAAATTTTGTTGGTGAAGAATTGAGGCAGAGAACATCAGGGATGACTGTTCTCTACTTTAGGATGTCTGGGGCCTCAAATTGGGTAGCTCTGAATGTTGGAGATGACTAAGATGGCTTTACTAGTGCCATCTTGATTTTGTCTGTCAGCTGTTTCCTCAATTCTTCTCCATAAGGCCTCTCCATGTGACTAGCTTGGGATGCCTTATAGCATAGGAGTATCAGATTGCTTGTGTGGTGGTTCAGGATTCCAAGAAAAAATGTTTCAGGAGACACATCTGTCATCAAAACATACTAAATTTATAGTGAGGGACATACACCCCATATCTTGATGGGAGGAGTGTCACAGAATTTTTGACCATCTTTAATCTACCACAAACATGAAAAATTTATGTCTTTGATAAACTTCAGCTACTCCACATAGCTGAAGGAATTACAGGGGTCTATTTCTATTCTTATGCCAGAATTCATAAACTGGATAATAAACCAATTGGGTACTTCCATTATTAGCAGAAACTTTAAGGCAATGTGATGATAGAATGCAATAAGATAAATCCATAGATAAATTTTAAACTGTGATTGGTCTTAAGGAATCTTTATTTTTTCAAATTTCTATTTTCTCATTATCTTTTCTCTGGATTCCAGATGTTCTAGGAAGAAGCATCATTACATCATTCCCTGCTTTTTAGGAGCTTCAGAAACCAAAAGCCAAATACCAACTACCCACTTTTACTGTCATTTTTGTGGCTATTATTAAATATTTACAGCCAGTTAATTGAACTAGCACTGGGAATAGAGCAATCACATATATGTTTCTTTATTTCCATAATAGGAATATTTGGGATTTGGGGAGCCAAATTAATAATAATAATAATAATAATACTTTTTTTTCCTCACTGAGTTTGGAATGACTTACAACATAAATGTGAGAGTTAGACTGATGAGATTAAAATGTCAACTTTATTACTAATAAACCTAATTTTAAAATGTGACTAAGTTAAGCTAAATCAGCTTGCTCTCCTACATCCTCCTGAGTTGAACTAGTCCCTGGAACTTCAGATCTTCTTGGCAAGCTTGTTGCATGCCAGAAGCAATTGCTGCATGGGCAAAGGATAGATCCCAAAAATAGAGAGGGAGGCTGAGCCACACATACCCATTCTTTTCTCCCATATTCACCAAGTGGGAAATTTTGAGGAGTAAGGTTTCCTTCTGTGTTATTATTGGCAACCAAAATCTAAAACAACAAACAAGATTTCCAAGTATCCATTTTCAAAGCTCTCTCTTCATAGCACACATTTATTTTAAAAAGCATTATTTTATTCACTGAAATGGAAAAGGTTTCACAGCAGAGATCAGAAAATTTGGATCACAGGTCTTTTTTAAGGGGAAATGTACAATTAATCTTCAGGTACTAATATCTCACAAGATAGAATTCAAGACAAGAAACGATCAAAAGAGACAAAGATGATCTTTACATACTGGTAAAAGGAACAATAAAGGGGTAAGATATAATGGCTCATCATGATGACGTATTCCATAATATAGCTTCAAAATATATAAAGTTATAACTAACAGAAATGCACGAAGAAACAGAAATAACAGTTGAGGTTAGAGATTTTTAATATAATCTTTCAAAAACTAAGAAAATCAAGCAGAAGAAAAAAGGCAAACGTAGCAGGTATAAATAATATAAACTATTAGATATTTACAAACCTCTAAACTTAATAAAGAAAGAATACACTTTTTAACCATACATAGGTAATTTATAAAAGTTGACCTCTACTACCACTCAAAACAATATTGAACAAATTTGAAAACATAAATAGCATATAGATTATGTTCTTTGGCCATAATAGAATAAAATTAAAATTTAATAACAAAAAGATATCTAACAAAATTTCTCTTTTATGAAAACAAAAATCACATATTCTTGAGATCAAAAGAGAAATAATGTGGAAAATTGTGAAATATTTAGACCTCAAAGATAAAATGTATATGACAGCTAGATGGTACTCAGAAGAAAACTTTGACCTTTATAAGCATAAGTATTTTTGAGGAAGTTAGAATTAACTCAAAGAAATACCAAAAAAGGGGAATAATAAAGATTATTAGGAACAAAAACTTGTTAGTAAATTTGAATACTTAATTAAGGGGGATAAACTATGGAGAAAAATATAAAATACCCAAAAGGTACAAGAAGGAATAAAAAACTTAAACACAACAGTGAGAATTAATGAAATTGAAGTTGTAACCATAGTCTTAGCCTCCCACAAACTTCTCAAAATCCAGATTGTTTTAAATTAATTCCTCAAATTTCTCAAAATAGCTTGATGTTTCTCAAATATTTTAAAAAGTTATTTTTATATTAGATATGTGTTTCTGGAAAATAAAAAGCTGCAAAAGCTGCCCAGCTTATTCTATAGGGTAAGTATGATCTTGATTCTACAACTAGCAAGAACAACAATAAAAAAAAAGTAAGTACATGTTAAATAATTTATCTTAGGAACAGAGAGGCAAATATTCTAAACAAAATATTTGCCAGGTAAGTCTAACAATATATCACAAAATATACCATAATCAAGTGGCATTTTTCCCCCTGGGAATGAAAAGATGATGGATAGCAGGAATTCCTTCAGTGTAAATATCTTCATTGATAAACTGAGGGAGAAAAATCACCTGAGTATCTTAAAAGACAGAAAAATTAATTTGATAATAAGGAACTAATGTATAGCACTGGGAACTCTACTCAATACTGTGTAATGGCCTATATGTGAAAAGAATCTAAAAAAGAGTGAATATATGTATATGTAAAACTGATTCACTTTGCTGTACACCTGAAACTAACACAACATTGTAAATCAACAATACTGCAATAAAAATTTTTTAAAAATAGAAAAATTAATTTGATAAATTTTAACATATATTGACAATAAATAATTAGAAAATCTAGGATTAAAAATAAATTTTCCTCATTTTTGAAAAAGTTTCATATAGCAAAGCACCAGTAAATATTGTACTTGTTGGGGAAATTTCAGATGTATTTCCTTTAATGTTAGGCCTATACGTAAAACAAATATGTCCTCTATCATTGTCACTGTTTAACTTAGGACTAGGTTTTTGTCAACACCCAAATTTTTAAAAAAAGGAAATAAAATAAAAGGTTTAAGGCTTGGAGGGAAAGATAATTGTAACATGTTCTTACATATGTTTACGTATAAGGAAAAGCCAAAAAAATCATTAGAAAAAAATTAGAACAAGAAAATTCAGTACATTTTCTGGGCACAAGATTGACTTAGGTTAAAACCCAATTGCATTTGTCTATTACAGAAATAAGTGGCTGGGAAATATAAAGTTTCCAGGAATTTACCTAATAAAGGTCATATAAAACTTCTATGGAGAAAAATTTTAAGTTTAAATAGAATAAAGGGTAAAGGATTTAAGTGCCAATATACAGATGAAGATTACAAAAGGTTAAAAAGCATATGAAGCATACACTCAAACTCATTAGTAAATGACAAAACTCAAATTAAAAGAAGTCTAGATATAAAACTATAGCTATAGATTGTATCTATCAATATTTACTTATATAATCATTTTAGCATAATCTTAAAAACTGCAAATGCAAAATACCAGTAACTATAAGGGCTATAGGTACCCTTCATGCATTGGTGGTAGGAGTTATAGACTCCCACCTCCCAGACAGCCATTCTGAAGAATAATTGGCAGAAAGAAATGCATATTCCATAACCCTCAAACTTGCTTCCAGATTTATATTCTAGAGAGTATAAAGGTAATATGTACACATGGTGATATGTACAAAACTTTGTCAGAAGTAATTTGTGTGTTCTTTACTGATAGAACTGTTAGGTAAAATATGGTGAGTACACACTTTAGAATACTGTGCATCACTCAGAGGTCTCAGACTACATATACAAATAGAAACAAACATGCATAAATCTTAAAAGCATAGTGACGAGTAAAATAAGAAAAATAATAAGTATATGTATATTATTATTTACTTACATATTATATTTACATAGTAATATTTATTAAATATATGTACATTAAGTTAAAATACATGAACACAAAATAGTAATATATATTTTACAAGAAAAAAGATCTACTACATTAAAGGCATTAGAATAGTTGCTTATGGTAGATGGTAAGGCATGGAGATAAAAGGGTTAATAAATAATACAGAAAAGGGGACATCTATGGACCTATTACAATTGTGTCACAAACAGAGGAGTGTGACTAACCCAAAGCTATGCACTTGACATCTAAGCAGAAAAAAGATTTTAGATAAGCAGTGAACCTCTATATGGTTAAAAAATAAGAGATTTTTACTGCAACTTTTCATCTGGTACAAAGTATTGTGGAGCTTTATTATTTTAAATAATTGAATAAAAATCCATTTAACAGGAGCTTCATAAACTACAATGTTCTGAAAGTGAAAAATGGAGAAAAGGACCACTATTTACCTCTATAGGATAGGGATCCCCAATCCTTCTCCCAAATGTGATATGTAACTAACTATCTGGCATACTTACAGAGTGAGGGCACCAGCACTTATCATATATTAAAAGTTATGACATGTTAGTACTTTCTTATAATTCTGACACTCCAATGGATCATTTTGTGCACCCTCTCCCTTTGAAGACTACTATTGTAAAGAAGCATCAGCTAATCTGATGAAATAATTTGATAAATGATTTTACATGTGTATGTGAATGTGTATATACAATCAGCTGCTGATAATTATATTTTTTAGAGAAATACAAAGAATAACTCATTCTACTTTATTTTGCAAACGCTCTCAAAGAATATGCAGTTGAATAAAATTCAACATCCATTCATTATAAAAACTCTCACCGAAGTGGATATAAAGAAAACACATCTCAACATAATAAAAGCCATTTATGATAAACCCACAGGCAACATAATACTCAATGGTGAAAAGCTGGAAGCATTTCTGATAAATTCTGGAACAAGACAAGGATGCTCACTCTCACCACTTCCATTCAACATACTATTGGAAGTCTTAACCACAGCAATCAGACAAGAAAAAGAAATAAAAGGTCTCCAAATTGGAAGGGAAGAGGTAGAATTGTCTTTATATACAGGTGAAGTGATACTCTATATCAAAAACCCTAAAGACTCCACATGAAAGTTATTAGAACTAATTAATGAATTCAGCAAGGTAGCAGGATATAAGATTAATATACAGAGCTCTGTTTCATTTCTTTACACTAACAATGAAAGAACAGAAAAAGAAAGTAAAAAAAAAATCGCCTTCAAAATCGTTTAAAAAAAAATACCTAGGAATAAATCTAAGGAGGTAAAACAGTTATACACTGAGAACTGTAAAACATTGATAAAGGAAATTGAAGATTATTCAAAGAAAGGAAAAGATATCCCATGCTCTTGGATGGCTAAGCTGGCCAGAGCAATCTACAGATTTACTGCAATCCCTATCAAGTTACCCATGATGTTTTACACAGAACTAGAACAAAGAACACTAAAATTTATATGAAACCATAAAAGACCCAGAATTGCCAAAGCAATCTTGAGGGAAAAGAACAAAGCTGGGAGCATAATGCTCCCAGACTTCAGACAATACTATAAAGCTACAGTAATCTAAACAGCATGACATTGGCACAAAAACAGACATAGAGATCAAGGGAACAGAATAGACAACCCAGCTATAAACCCACACACCTACAGTCAATAATTTTCAACAAAGGAGGCAAGAAAATACAATAGAGAAAACAAAGTCTCTTCAGCAAGTGGTGCTGGGAAAGCTGGACAGCCGTATGTAAATCAATGAAATTCGAACACTCCCTCATACCATATACAGAAATAAACTCAGAATGGTTTAAAGACCTAAATATAAGACATGACACCACAAAACTCCCAGAAGAAAACATAGGTAAAACATTCTGACATAGATTGCAGCAATATTTTCTTAGATCAGTCTCCCAAGGCAAAAAATAAAAAAATAAACAAATGGGACCTAATCAAACTAAAAACTTTTGAACAGCAAAGGAAACCATCAACAAAATGAAAAGACCACCTACAGACTGGGAGCAAATATTTGCAAACAATGCAACTGACATGGGGTTAATTTCCAAAATATACAAACAGCTCATACAACTCAATATCAAAAAGAAAAAAAAATCAGACACACAATCAAAAAATGTGCAGAAGACCTAATAGACTTTTTTCCTTTTCAGGTAATGAAATCTTTACTCAGGTCCATCTCACACTGGAACTGTTCGGTTGACAGATGAACCAATAGCTCATTCCAGCAGAAGATGCTAGAGACTAGTCTACCACCTTAAAAACTTAAAGGACTCAAAAGTTTCAGGACTTCAAGGATCTTGATTAGGGTGGCCATTACCAAGTGTAATACATTTGTCAAATCTCATTGACTTAAAATGTGTGCATTTTATTGTATTTCAAAGTTATGTTAATAAAGTTGATTTTAAACAAAACAAAACAAAAACTAGCTCCATCAAATTTGGTCAGCCTGTGTGAAGACTTCTCCCTTTCCAACACATCACTTGAACTGCTCTGTCCTTTTACAATGTGCTTGGTCAAGGTGCTTTGAAAACTGCTAAACTTTGCAGAATTAAGTTATCTGGGGAAGATGGCAGTATACATGGAGAAGCTAGGGAGACATTCCCCAGGCTTAAAAAGATCAAATGATATAGAAATTTACCTCCTGGATCAGGATTTTAGTTTTAGTAATACTGGTCTCAGTGAAATGCCCACCAGTATCCACATCTAAAAGGAAAAAGCACAAACCCAGGGTTTAAGGATGCAAGAATCAATTGTGGACTTCGATTCTGATTGCAAATGTCTGTGGAAATTTATCTGTGCTAGTATTTTTACTGAGATTTTTGTTGTTGTTTAATGATCACATTACAAAGTTACAAAGATTTAAGTTGTTTGCTTCTAACTCTATTACATACATAAACCCTGGTAATTTTAGTGTAGGATTTTGTACAATGAAACTGTTTTTTTAGGAAGGTATATAGGGTTTGTAGCAGAAAGATCTAAAATCTTTCAACCCTTTTTTTCTTTTAGCACTTACATGTGGCTTTTCACTAGGGCTTTATTTTTACTTGTATATTAGTAAGTTATTAATAAGTAGGTTACTTATAAAATCACAGGAATAGCTTTACATGCTCTAATAAATATTTCAGTTGCATAAGTGAGCTGATAAAATATGTCTTTATTGGGATCTGGATATCAGATGTCCTTTAATACAGGTTGTCAAAGAAAAATACCTTGAACTGATCACATGAGATTTTAGATTTCTTAACTCATTGTCAGCACAGAATATAGCCACTTTATAATGCATTGAAACTACTTGTGTATTTCTGCATTTTGTCTTTTATTAGGCCACTGCCTTCACAGTAATAGCATGGTTTTAGAACATAACATTTTTAAAGTACAGAAAACTGTAAATACTTTTTAATACAATGAGTAAATAACATGGTATATCTGCATCCTCATCTTACTTATTAATGGTGTCTTCCAAGCAAACAGGAATGGACTTAAAGAGCCACAGTTAGGTTTTCTCTAAAATGTTTTCATATATAAATTATTTTATTTATTTCATAGACATATTTTTCCTAGTTATAGATTGTATTATTCATTTGAGAATGAAGGATACTTTTCTGTTAGTAAATTTTCTTTCTCATATCATTTACTATGATGGCTTGACACTGAATAACAATAGAGCCAGGTGTTTTCCCCCTGTAGTTTCTTTCCCACAGTGTAACATATTTTAACACAGGTCACAGTTTGGACCTGCTGTGTTTCACAGTATTTCTTGATGATGATGTTCATCATCAATAAAATGGTTGTTCTTCCTTATTTCAATAATTTTTTTTCTCCATGAACTCTTGAACTTTTGTCTAAAGAGGTGGGGCATGCAAATTACCACTATCACAGTGGTAGGATCTGGTCAAGAAAGGTCTCCAAGGTCTCCAAAGAGAATAATATTGATGAAACTCAGGCTCCATGCCAAAACTCAGAGCTGGTCCAAGACCTTTTCACAGACACACCCACGTTTACTACTTCTTATGTGATATTTAAATGAGTAATCTGAAACACATTTTTGATAAATATCTGATTAATTATTTGAGAAAAGTAAAGACTTAAAATCACTCTGGTAGCTCCATCATTCCTGTCATTATTTTTGCTAATCAGAATTAATATACATTTTGAGCTCAACAAATGCTAGTTTTATAAAGTTGTTTAATGAAGAGAACAAGCTTAAACTTTATTTCCTCCTTTAATGCAACCAGAGGTTATGTTTGTTTAGAGAGCTAACATCTATCCAGATTATACACTCTTACCAGTGCCAGGCCAAAAAACACAGGCCCCAAACCACTCATTCCATAACTCGCTCATTTTCTGACCTATGGCTGTTATTGTAGAAACTGGATCTATTAAGAAATTGCCTCTGGTGCAGTCAGGGAATATCGTGGCACCTTGTGCAATAATTTGCAAACAGTGGCTTGAGAGAAATGGTATGCAAAGAAATACATCCCAGACCTTGACCTTTCTACACTGTCACAGTGAATGTTTAGATGGGCTTGCTTCCAAAAAAATAGAAGTGTATCTGAGAGCTAGGTGAGGTTAGGAAAACATGCTTAACAGCTAATGATGGCATCATGGGAGACAGCGAGGAGTTTTACCTTTGGTCTTAAGCATCAGGAACACCTGACATCAAATCCCATCTCATCTGTTTAACATGTGACCTTGTGCAAAATATTATACTCTTTAAAACTCTGTCTCCATCCACAAAATGAGGAAAAATAATTGTAACTGCTTCATTAGGTTGTGCTGGCCCAGAAAAGATCCTCAGTAAGTATTTGTTGAATTAAGTATTTGTTGAAAAAGTGTTTTAATAATTAAAGTGTTTATTTAATCATATAACACACATAGATGAACTAGGAAAGTGCCTGACACATGTTTAATATCCTTTTATCCTTGTTGTCATCGATTTTATTTTTGCTGTTTTTCATGGAGTTTTACTTGATCTCAGGACAAAATGACCAAGATGAAATGTGGGTCTTGTTTCAGGGGCAGTCAATGCTCTGAAGTAGAAGTAGCTACTGCTTTAATGCAAGGAATCAAGGTGCAAGAAAATACCTTCTTAGTTCATTCATAAGATGCCCCTCAAGTTCCAAAGTGGTTAGGTTTTTTTCCTCCTCCTTGGACAGTCAAATTGGAGGATAATGACTGGTCCACATGAGTTTATTTTAACCTAAGGTCATCTAAAGGACATTTCACAGAGAGGAATAGAAACTTCCATAGGGTATCCAACTTCAGTTGCTTAGAGAAGCATTTAGTATGAATAAGTATTTGCATGGTAGGTTTTCTGCAGGTCCCACTGTCGATATGTGGTAACTTGTACCTGTTAAATGAAATAGTTAACATATTCAACAATTTCACCTATATTCAATATTTTAAACAATTTATTTTCAGAAAGGGCATCCAAAAGTTTAAGTCAAAAATTTAGAAATTCTAAGTCAATGTCTTAGAAAACAGATTAACTTGGCAAATTCCAAAGACATGGTCATTTGAGATTATAGGAGATATACACTGAGTTCAGAGTCTTTAAATGACAAAATGACACTGGGACAAAATTAAAATAATAATGAGAATAATAGTAATACAATGGATTGAATTTTTATAATAAGACATCTAAGCAACCCAGATGCAAAAATTCAAATTCTGCTTTAAAATGTTTAATAAGACATGCAAAATGAAGCATTTTAAAACAAATATCCTAATAAGATAGAGAGGATAAGTTTTTAACCTCTTTGGCAAAATATCTTCTTGATTTGTTTCTGTTACAGCTGAAAGATATATTATATTTATGTAAAGATTTTTTCTTGACTTAGTCCTATAGACTCCATCAACATTATTTGCTCAGGGTAGAAGAGGCAAAAGCCAAAGCAGTGTCACTTGCTGAATTCACCTTCAAGTTCATTGACAAGTCAGATGGAAATTCAGCCTGAGGACTCTGACTCCTGTTCTTCTGTGTAACCGCTAGATCATTCTTTTCTTTTAAAAATGTTTTAAAATACATACTCAAACCTAGTTTACCTCATATAAACAAACCTCAATTGCCTAAATATTGTTTTATTACTTCATTTCTCTTCCCACACTCTTCTCTCTCTTAACAACCATTCATGATATTTGGGAAATGACTCAAAGAGAACACTTCGAAGTATTGTTTTATGGCTCAACAAAATAATGCCTCCCTGTCTTTTCTTCCTTGTCTATTTTTTAAAAAAGAGCCTGACACATATTCACATATACATGTTTACCTTTACTTTACATTTCAAAGCCCTTTTATTAATACATTCTTCTTTTTCATGAAGACATTTAAATTTATCTAAACATGACATGGAAGAATCTTTTTTTTTCTGTCTTTAGGTTTCATCTTTATCAAAAAGAAAAAACACCAAGGGTTTGAAATAATGTGATGGTAAAAAAGAGGTAAAATTTATTTTCATAAAAGCTCGACTTCAGCCAAGCTTTTAAGACTTAAGATAGAGGAGTGCATGAGCATTATTAATTATGAGATATTTTGAAGGTAATACACCCACACACCCACATTCACAAACAAACATATACACTATATGTATACACAGGTACTTTTCAGGCTTCTACCTCTGAATTATACTTTGTATGAAACAAAGTTGGAAGATGCCAAATGGAAGTTAAGTATATGACATATCAATAGGCTATTACAACAGCACAGGAAGGAAGAAAAAATGCTAGAATCATTTGAGAGTACTATGGGATTTGAGTAGTAAGAATGGATTTATGGAGGTCAAAAGTTTGTCAGGATTGAAGGTAAAAGATCTTTGGCTTGGTAAAACTTTTCATTTAGTGACAGCATAGACAGAATTGCATATGGGAGGTAAGGATAGAAGGAAAGATACAAGGGCTTACTAATTTCAAGAGAAGAGTAATAGCTACTAGATCCTTTTTGCCAGAAATAACCTAGACATTTTAGGGGGGGCACTTTTCAACAAAGTTCTGCTCTTATGTTTATATCAAATTCATGTGGATAATCTCAAAACACAGGTTCCTAAAATGATCTTTGACTTTACTCCCATTCCTTATAAAAATCTGCATTCTCCATATCATCCATATACCATTATTTTCTCTTCTGTATTGACTTTCTGAGGGAAGATATTATATTTATAAATTGCATCTTCATCTTTTCTGCAATGTTTCAGAAGAATTCAATCTAATTAACATATTAAATTTTGAAAAAATAAGAGAAACAACTGCAATGGGAATATGGATTACAGAATGCACCTTGGGAGAGGAAAAGAGTCAGATAAGGTAAATACAGTTTCTTTTTATGCTTAATGCATGTATTTTGGGAAAGTAAAGGGTCTACAAGTATAAGAATATAATTTCTTACATATTTTATTTATATACAGTATAGGGTCAACCAAATTGGAATTGGAGAAATGGTCTTATTTGAGAAGTATACTTCATCTACTCATTCATTCATTTCTTCAACAAACATTTTTTGTACCCCTCCTATGTTTTTGGTAACATTCTCAGTCCTTGGAGTGAAACAGAAATTGATTCTGTCTCTTAGAAATTATACGCTAGTGGAAGAGACAGATAATAATCAAACACATACTTATATTGATATGTATGTATATGTACTATATACACAGTACATATGCATACATGTATGTATACATGTGTATACATGTGTATACATGTATACATGATACACGTATGCATACGTACTATAATAGTATGTAACGACCAATGCTATTAGGAACAGCGAAGTAGTCTCAGGGATGGAGAGTGATGCTGAAAGAGGGTGTTTTAGATGGGATTGTCACGCAAGGCCTCTCTGAGGAAGGAATATTTCAGTAGGGGCATGCATTAAGCAAGGAAAGGAGCAATGGGAACATTTAAAAGAGGAGTGACTAACTGCAGGAAAGAGAATTTCAAAAGCAGTAACTTGAAGAAAAGTTGGCACACTTTAGAAACAGGAAGCTTAATGTAGTTGATGTTGAGTGAGAAAAGGAGTAGGAGACAAGACTGAAAGAGTATCCCTGGTGAAAGGTTGAGTAAGACCTTATAAGCCATGGGAAGGTAACTCTTTTATAGGAGTGAGAGAGAAGCCCCAGAATGTTTTGAGAAAAGTTAAGTAACAAAATCTAATATGAATTTAAAATGACTTCACTGTCTACCATATGGAAGATTTACTGTAGGGTGGAGAGTAGGATAAAGAAGACCTGTAGCCTAGTAAGAAATGATGGATGGTTTTGATTAAAGCATATGGTTATGAAGATATATCACTGATAACTCTTACATTTTATTTGGTGGTGTGCACTAAGATAGGGAAGTCTAGGGACAGGAGCTTGTCTGAGAGGAGATTCAAGAATTTGAATTAAAACAGGTTTTGTACTGGTACATGTATTATAACTAAAACAGATTTTGTCCCATTATATGGTTTTTTTTGTTGTTGTTGTTTTGTTTTGTTTGTTTTTTGTTTTTTTTTGCGGTATGCGAGCCTCTCACTGTTGTGGCCTCTCCCGCTGTGGAGCACAGGCTCCGGACGCTCAGGCTCAGCGGCCATGGCTCACGGGCCTAGCCGCTCCGTGGCATGTGGGATCTTCCCGGATCGGGACACGAACCTGTGTCCCCTGCATTGGCAGGCGGACTCTCAACCACTGCGCCACCAGGGAAGCCCCCCATTATATGTATTACAGAGAATACAGAGATAAGAAATAGGATGTATGGAAACTTCATCCATTATAGAGGGCTCATTTAAATTATTAGGGAAAATACGCATAAATGATTTCAGAAGAGCTCACTAATTAAAATTAAAATGTTATCTCTAACACATTTACTATGACAAATAATTACAGATCAAGCACACAAACAGGTAAAACCATAAAATTTCTTGAGAAAACATAGGTGATTTTATTTTTTTAACCTGTGTCAGATTGTCTGCAAAGGTAGCTGCTAATGATTTGTCCCATGCCTGTATTTTTGCTCACCTCTTCTGCCACCCAGAGTTGGAATCTCCTTCCCCTCCCTTTGAATCTGGGCTGGACAGGTGATTTTCTTTGGTTAATAGAATGAAGCTATGCCAGTTCTGGATTTAGCCTCATAAGAGCCTGGCAGTTTGTTCTTTCTACCTTCTCGGTATTCTGGGCATCATGTAAGAATTTCAGTCACCTTGCAGGAGAGAATGGTCCTGCCAGCCCTCAGACATTCTAGCCACCCCAGCTGAGGTAGAAGACATTTGAATGAGACCATCTTGGATGTTCCAGCCCCAGCTGAACTCCTAGTGTAATGTAATCAAACAGTTCCATGGAGGCAATGTGGAGGGGTCAGCATGAACACTGCACATACAGTGGGTTTGCATTACAGTTTATGAATACTAGCCTAAGAACACAAATCTTTTATAATTAGCTGCAAGAAAATCTGCCCTTTTCTATGGAGGGAGATGCTATTTTTATTATCCTGGACAGTAAATGAAACTTCCTTCCGCTTGAGAGAGATACATATCTCTATTTCCAAGTCTGTTTACTATACAAACATTCTTGAAAAGATAGTCTGAGACAAAAGCAGCCAGTGCCTTGTTCATAATATGTGTAGCAATACAAGAGGTCCATGAAGAATTGCCTCCGGACAAACTCAGGATCTGGAACTAAACTATCCCACCTCTCTTACCTCTGCTACTTTCTACCTCTTTGATCTTTTGTGAGTTAATGAATCTCTCTGCCCCTCAGTTTCCTCATATGTGAAATGAATTTAACAACAGTAATACTAAGAATTGAAATGGGCAAAGCATTAAAACAGTACCAGGATCAAACTAAGTATTTAAAAATATTAGCTATACTATAATTGTGATAATTCATACAACTGAATCCTGTTCATTCATTAGAAATGAATGAAGTATTACTATGGAATAATAACCAAGGTGTATTTTAAGTGAAAAAAAAAAGCAAAGCACAAAGCACTATAGAGCATGCTATCGTTTGTGTAAAATAAAAATAATAAACAAATAAATGTATATACCTACAGACCCACATACATAGATGCTTGTTGTATATTCCTAGCCTGTCTCCAGGACACTAAAGTACTGGTAATTGTGTTGTCTCCAATGAGAAGAGTTCATGGCTAGGGAAGAGGGTAGAAGGAAAACATACTTTTCTCTCTCTATTCTTTAGTAACTTTTGAATATCATGTGACTGTATTAACTATTTCAAAAAATGAATAAACTATATCTGAAGTCAAAATGTGGTTGTTTATGAGGAAAACAATTATAAGTTGAGATTTATGTTATTAAAAAAGATATAGGATATTAAAACACTATTTTAATAATGCAGAGTTTTGAACTGGTTATATGAAATTTTGAATAAAGAAGATCTTCCATATCAGGGGAATACAAATCAAAACCACAATGATGTATTACCTCACACCTGTTAGAAGTTATTTTCAAAAAGACAAGACATAAGTGCTGGCGAGGGTGTGGGGAAAAGGGAACCCTCGTGCACTGTTGGTGGGAGTGTAAATCAGCACAGCCACGATGGAGAACAGCATGGAGGTTCCTCAAGAAAGCACAGATAGAACTACCATATGATCCAGCAATCCCACTTCCAGGTATATATTTGAAGGAAATGAAATCATTATCTTTAAGAAATGCCTGCACCCCCCTATCTCTATATATAATGGAATATTACTCAGGTATGAAAAAGGAAGAATATCCTGTCACTTGTGGCAACATGGATAAAACTTGAGGGAATTATACTAAGTGAAATAAGACAGGGGAAGACAAATACTGTATAATATTACTTGCATGTATAATCTAAAAAAGCTAAACTCACAGAAACAGAGTAGAATGGTGCTGTCAAGGGGCTGGGGGATCGGGGAAATGAGATGTTGGTCAGAGGGCACAAACTCTCAGCTATAGGATGAATAAGTTCGGAGGATCTAATATCTAATGGGGAGTATGGTGCCTACAGTTAACAATACTGTGTTGTACACTTGAAAGTTGCTAAGAGAGTAAATATTAAATGTTCTCATGACAACAGCAACAGAAAAACATAATTATGTGAGGTGATGGCTGTGTTAACTAACATTATTATGATAATCATTTTTCAGTATATATGTGTATCAAATCATCATGCTGTACATCTTAAACTTACACAATGTTATAGGTCAGTTATGTCTCAATAAAGCTAGAAAAAAGGTTGATCTTTAATCGAAGTACAGGTAAAGAGTAGGATCGCAACCAGGATTGTGTATTGGGTAGTTTAAAGTTGGATAAACTTGGTTGAATTGATTCAGTGATTTTGGGTTCTTGTGGGTTTAACTCATCCTTTGAAATTTCAGTTTTGTCCTATTCCAGACTGCAAAGTCTTAATGCCAAACAAAACCAGAACCTTTTTTTAAGGTTCTATTGAATTCTGTGCACTTGTGAAGGGCTGTGGTTTTCATCATTAAACCACACACACACAAAAAAAGCAGGATTAAGACATGTGGGCCTTACAGTGATGGTGAAAACTTCACATTAACTATGGATGAAAGGCTCAGTGGAGCTGAGCAAGTTCAGATTAAGTTTGGCAAATTTATTGTTATTTTCCAGAAAACTAGCCAAGTATTACAGGGGGGAATACCCATCCTCTCCTCCTCCACCACCACATGCTTCCCTTTGCACCAATTGTGACATTAAGATTTTGGCAACTTTGCTCTGGATTTATGGGAACTGGAAAGAAGGTTAATAGGCAGCAAACTCTTGGGCTCTCTTTGTGGATATCCATTCCCAATGAAGTTCACATTTTGAAATATGCTATTGCTGATATCTGCCTTTTGTACGAATCTCACCCTTAAAATGTCCCAGACCTTTTTGTGATATGGCTAGTTCTCAGAAAAATATTGCTGTTGCCAGATTGCCAAGAACCCTTCATACTGATGTAATACTTCCCTAAATGTCATTGCTTGTTTTAAAATATTGCAAAAATATATTTTGTTATATGTAAATTTTCAATAGGCCAAGAATCATCCATAGGTCAGTCTTCATCTACCACCCCACATGGTGACATTTATAGATACTGGCATTTGAAAACTTGAGTTCAAATCTAGATTTTAACCCCATTTCCTGCTGTGCAAGCTTAAAAAATGACTTCACCTGTGTGAGCATCACTTTCTCTAGAAGAAACAGGGCTTATAATATGATATATACTCACATCAGTCAGAGACCTACCTTGAAGGAAAGAGATGGCACATTCAAGAAGGTTGATGAAAGAGAGTTTAATGAAGGGCCTTGTGGATGGGGTTACAGGAAAGCCAGCAAGGTAGTGAAAAAGCCCAGGTTAGCAACAGCAGCAATCCATGACTATCTTTACACCTCAAGGGGTGAGAAAGGGAGCGGTTACTTGAAGCCTCAAGGACTACAACTATAGATAAAGGCTGCCCAGTAGGAGCTTAAGAGGGACATACTACATGTAAAGTGTTTAAGAAAAAACTAGTATGAACACATCTATTAATAATATTTAGCTTAAAAATAAATAACTAAACTATTCATAGATGAAAAAAATGAATTTTGTAAAGATATCAACAGTTGGAAACTGGTAATAATTGTCCAGTTTCTCCTTAGAAAGACAATGTAACAAAAGGGACATTCCCTGGGATTTATTAAAATATGAAATTACTTATAAACATTTTACATAAAATATAAAATTAAAATTTACAAAAGTATCATTGGACAAAAGCAGATAATTCTGAAACAAAGATAAATGCATAAAAGGAGTTGCAATATGATAAAAATTACTGGGGGGAAGATGGATTACTCAATAAATTTTGATTAGGAAATTGGTCAATAGTTTGGGGGGAAAATTGGATGCTTATCACATAACATACATTAGAATAAATAAACATCAAAAGAAATCTTATAAAGGGTTGGAAACAATGAACTCTGTAAAATCAGAAGACATACACATTATATAGTTGATCTGATCTATATTGGCTATGTTTTCATTATTGAAAATTTCTAAGTATTTTCTAGTTCCCATTATAATCTATGTCTTAACCTTTGAGCTATTTATCTTTTCCTTATTATTTTAATATGATTTTTAAAAATTATATATTTTTGTTTCTGGCTTATTTATTATGTAGGCAGAGAAAATGTTTGTATACTAGGCATTTAAAAAAACTAAATGAAACTTGCTTTATAGGTTAGTCATAGTTAATTTTTATAAATGCTGCCCGTGTGCTTGAAAGACTATATTCTCCATCTGTAAGACAAATGTTCATTATGTGTATTGTTTCAGCTGTCTTTAAACTGAGATGCAAAAGTTTTCAAAAGATAATTAGGCCAGAATTAATTTTTGGAATATTCATTTGTTTTAGGCCTATGTTTTTGGGGTCTCTTTTACTCAGGCCAAATTAGTTTCCTAATTGGAACATTATCTTCACCTTTTTTAGGTTTTTTTGGGGGGGGCATTCCCTGTAAATACTGATAGACTTGTGTTAAAACTTCTCAGTAAAGTGGGAGATCAGTTAATTTCTTCTCAAGGGTCTGTGGAAATAAATTTTAGAATAGTTAGATCTTCCTGATGAATTGAATCTTTTTTCATTATGTAATGAAATTTATTGCTAGCAATGGTTTTCTTTCTTAAGGTTTCTGTCTTAAATTTTATTTCATTAAAATAAGTATATAGACTTTTTGTTGTTAATATTTGCCTACGTTTTCTTCTTACTTTACTTTCCACGTTTAGGTACAAAAATTTTGTCTTCTTTCAAACTTTAAGTTTTATTAAAAAGGATATATAGCTGAATTTTTTTTAAAAAGGGTTAGTCTGAAAAATGTTTTTGTCTTTTAACTGAAAAGTTTAGTTTGCTTACACTTATTGTAATTATTTATATATTTGAATGTATTCTCTCATTTTACAGTTTCCATATATCTCACTGTGCCCATGACTTTTTTCCCTTTGTAGCCTCTTAAGTAGATTAATGTATGTAGCTTTTACCATTTTAATTTCCTTTCCTCATACGTTTAGAATTATTCATTTTCTTTCTGTTTTAGTTATTGCCCTTATGGCAAATTGTATTATTTTTAAACGATTCTTGTCACTCTTTCTTTACCTGTTCTTATAGACCCATGTCTTCTGGTGGATTATATTATATTCTCTCCCTTGACATCAGGTTTCAGTATATGACTTGCTGATCAGCAACTTTAATAGCCAATGTGTGTATCTGCCAATTCCTTTTTCCCTCTGGCCTATTCTAAGTAAGGGGTTGCTCCTTCAGCCTTGATTTGGAAAGAAGAGGATGTAGAGTAGAGCCATACTCAACCCATGAAAGATATAAATTAGACAGAGAACTAATCCTTTGTTGCTGTAATTTATTTTTGCTGTTTCTTTGTAACCTGCATGATCCAGCCTATGAATTTTAACAAATATTCTAAACAAAATCTGAAGCTGATCAACATCTTTACCATCCTCCCAAATAACACAAGATAGTGAGAATGGTTTATGTGCTACCTTTGACTTTTACTTTAGTTCTACCCTTTTTTTTTTTTGTTTTTTTTTTTTTTTTGCTGTACGCGGGCCTCTCACTGCTGTGGCCTCTCCCGTTGCGGAGCACAGGCTCCGGACACACAGGCTCCGCGGCCATGGCTCGCGGGCCCAGCCGCTCCGCGGCATGTGGGATCTTCCGGGATCGGGGCACGAACCCGTGTCCCCTGCATCGGCAGGCGGACTCTCAACCACTGCGCCACCAGGGAAGCCCTAGTTCTACCCTTTTTTTTAATCCTCAAAGGAGAAATGATTATTTTACATCAATGATATTTATTTTTATTTACCCATATATTTAACACTTTATCTTTTCACTATTCCATTTTTTTCCCCATCTTAGTCTTCTGGGCTTGCTCTCCTGCTTCCCAAGTACATTATCTCAATTCTACAGTCTGGAAGTTACTTTGGAGAAGATTTGTGGTAATAAACTTGCACAGTTTTTGTTTCTTTAAATATGTCTTTATATCACTTTCATTTTAATCAATAGCTCCACATTACACATAATTCCAGTTTTACAGTTATTCTCTCTTGGACATTTAAACTGTTTCACAGTGTATTTTATTGTTGTTTGTTGAGGAGTCACCCAGTTAGTACAAATGTTGTTCCCAAGCAGTTGATCTCCCTTTTTTCGCCCTGGCTGCCTTTAATTTCTATTCTTTATTTTTCTTCTGATATTTTATTATAATATGTTTGGGTGCATTTTATGTATTATGTTTGGAGTCATTGTGTTTCTTGAGTTTGAGGACAGAAGCCTTTCATAAATTCTGGAAAATTTTCAACCATTAAGTCTAGACACTTTGTTTACCTAATCTTTTTAGTATCTCCTTCTGGTACTCCAGTAAGACATATAATGAACTTCTCACTCTCCATTCCATGTCATTTAACAGATATTTTTAAATATTTCTTATTATAGAGGGAAAATAGTAGTAACTTTTTCTACTCATTTCCTGCTTCTAATTACATGGAATGATAATCATAGATGATAAACCTGTTAGATGACAGCTATCTGGGTTAGGAGCTAGAAAATTTGTAAAAATTTTAGATCTGATTAACCTATTCAAGAGAGAGTAATCTCACTGCAAAAACCCCCGAGAATACCAAAGTAAACCATCAATAAAATGAAAAGCAACCTACTGAATGGGAGAAAATATTAGCAAAAATCATGCTCTGACAAGGAGTTAATATCCAAAAGGTACAGAGCTTATATAGCTCAATATAAAAAAAAATCTGATTAAAAATGTGAAGAGGTTCTGGGTAGGGGATTAAGAGACACAAACCACTATGTATAAAATAAAATAAGCAATAAGGAAATGTTGTACAGTACAAGGAAATATAGCCATTACTTCATAATAACTTTAAATGGAGTATAATCTATAAAAGTATTAAAGTACTATGTTGTACACCTGAAAGCAATATAATATTATAAATCAACTATACCTCAGTTTAAAAAAGTAATTCATAATCTTTTGATTTTAAGAATGTCTAGTTGGTCCCTATAAAGATGCTGATATTACTTATCCTGAAACTTGTGATCTTTCTGGAGTAACACAAATTTTTGTGCCATGTGTTAATGATTCAAATGAGGTCCACTAGTTATACCCATCAAATCTTTATATGGATTCTAGTGTTCTTATGCTCACAGTTTGGACAATTAACTATTGAAAATACCATTTAATAGCACTTACCTCCCACCCCAATCTAGAAATGATGCACAGTCATTTCAATAAAGGATTCTCTACCAAAAAAAAAAAAAATGGGCAGAGGATGATCTGAATAGACATTTTCCCAAGGAAGACACACAGATGGCCAACAGGTATGTGAAAAGATGTTCAACATCACTAACCATCAGGGAAATGCAGATCAAAATCACAATGAAATATCACTTCACACTTGTTAGAATGGCTGTTATCCAAAATACAAAAATTAGCAAGTATTAGTGAAGATGTGGAGAAAAGGGAACCCTTGTGCAATGGTGGGAAGGTAATTAGTGTAGCTACTATGGAAAACAGTATGTCGGTTCCTCAAAAATTACAAATAAAACTACCATATCATCCAGCAACTCCACTTTTGGGTATCTGTCCAAAGAAAATGAAAACACTAATTCAAAAAGATATATGCATTCCTGTGTTCAATGCAGCATTATTTACAATAGCCAAGATATGAAAACAACCTAAGTCCAACGAAGAAGGAATGGATAAGGAAGACATACATACAATGGAATATTATTCAGCTATAAAAAAGAATAAAACCTTGCCATTTGTGTCAACACAGATGGACCTTGAGGGCATTATGTTAAGTAAAATAAATCAAACAGAGAAAGACAAATACTGTATAATCTTGCTTACATGTGGAATCTTAAGAACAAAACAAAACAGCTCATAGATACAGAGAACAGACTGGGGTTGGCAGCGGCTGTGGGTGAGGGGTGGCTGAAACAGATCAAGGGAATGAAAATGATTCTAACTTCCAGTTACAAAATAAATAAGTCATGGGGATTTAATGTACCCCATGGCAACTACAGTTACTAATACTGCATTGCATACTTGAAAGTTGCTAAGAGAGTAGATCTTAAAAGTTTTTATCACAAGAAAAAACATTCTGTAACTATGGTGATGGATAACTAGACTTATAGTGGTGAGAGATCATTTCCAATATATACAAATATTAAATCATTATGTTGTACATCTGAAACTAATATAATGTCTGTCAATTATACCTCAATTAAGAGAAATAACTCACAGGAATTATATTTGCCTTTAAACATTTGATAAACCTAAATATTTAACAAAATTTATTTACTATCTGTGAATTATGTCTTTTACAATTGCTGTTCTGTATTTTGATCCTTGTACTTACTATTTTTTGATTCAAGATAATTAAAGTTTATTAGAAAGAAGTTAATGATTGAAGACCCTCAGTGTAAGTATATTTGAAGTTTTGTTTTCTTAATTTTAGTTTTATCAAGTTTTGATTAGAAAACACACACACACACACACACACACACACATACGACACAGAATGGGGAGAGTACTGAGAACAGCACGTAGTTCTTTCCAAAGATAAACTAAACCTGGCTTCTAAAAGCAATGGAATAATATTTTTAATGTATCAATTTATTTAACAGGATAAATGTAATTTCTAGATCATTTTTTTCTAACATAAGCAAAGTTTGGGAATAGACTAAAATTCAAACCTCAGAAGATAATTATGGGATAAATATCTGGAGACCTTCCTGACCATAATTTCAGTAATGGAGAATAATTTCAGGGCTGACCATTGTATCAGTGATGGGGATTTACTTAGGGAAGTAGTGATACAGGGCTTTAAATAATTTAAAGAAAGTTGATATTTAAGTGTGTTAGTTCACAGGAGAATGAAACAGTAATTTTGAAAAGAGTCACAGTAATACATAGGAATCCAAAGACTAATATATTTCTTTCAAAATAATATTTTCAGGAAGGTGGGAGGAAAATTTTTCAAATGTATGAATTACTTCCTCTTTGAAGTTAAGGGCTTGACAAAGTTGATTTGGGATTTGACTTCTCAAAAGTAATGTAAAACCAATATGTGAGATGAGACATAAAAAAAATGTGACTTACTTTATTCAAGGTACACTGTATAGTCAAAGAGATATTGCAAATGTTTATAGAATTTGGGAAATGGGAAATAGTAAAGGAATTATGTAAACTAAAACAATGTAGTATTAAAGAATCCAATTTTTAAAATAACATTTCCTGGATTCAAATCTCTGGCTCCACCACAGCTAATACTGTTTAACTTTGGGCAACTTATCCTCTCTTTGCTTCAATCTCCTGTGAATTGGAAATAATGGTATCTACCTCATAAGATTTTTTTTAGAATAAATGAATTATTCTGAAATTCTTAGTGACTGACATGTAATAAGTGCTCAATATATGTGAGATATTGCCATTTATTATTGTTCTGATTATAATGGTAAAAAACACTTTCATTACATTAACTTATTATCTTGCCCTTTTCTGAGGTTGATAATATATGTGTATATGTGTGTCCGTGTGCTAATTTTTACTAAATTGTGCTTCAGAAAAGTCAGTAAACAGATTTATATTTTGAGGTCCAATTATAAACCAATATTAAGAAGTCAGTGTCTCCTAGTGGCTAAGAAGACAGCTAATTCTTAAAAGTAGACTACCACTTACTAGCTCTGTGACCTACGGCAAGTTATTTAATCTCTATGTGTCTCAGTTTTGTCTCATCTGTAAAATGGTAATAAAAGAAGTACTGTCCTCCTGAGATTGTTTTAAGCATTAAGTGAGTTAATATGTGTAAAATACTTAAAATGGTGTTGACACATAGTAATTACTTAGATATCTTTATTACTAGCTACTATTTAATGATTATGTTTATTTTACTTAATTTCTGTTCTTATCTTTTCTGTACAAACAAAATGATAATGTAGTCAAATGTACTCACAGGTATATTTAAATGTCAAGGAACCAAACTCAGTTTTATGTATTAAGACTTAATACGTAGTCAGGACTAACTTAAGCTACAGATGGTTAGCTTTTAAAATAGATGTAGAAACCACAAGGACTGATTTTCTATGTACTTACCTACCATTCCCAATACCACCCAGCTACATATCAATAATATTTAGTCATTTCTTTTTTTCCTTTGCTTCTTCTGCCTTCTTCCAAACCCAAGTGAATTACATATGCTGTACTTTTTAAAACAATCATTTAACCCTAGGTAAATCATGTACTTGATGTAGTTTTGAAACGTTACTCATTGAATGTTTTTTCATCTACATTTCTACATCAATTTTTAATTTTGGAAAATATATATGTAAAAAAATAGATAAAAATTTAATTATTTCTTTAAAATGTTTCCTTAAAGTGTGTTTAAGTTTTATAAACAGCAACTTGTCTATTTGTGTTTAGCTTAAGAAAACATAAAATAATTTCAGCTAAATTTGAGTTTTGAGGTGGCCTGTGGGTAAAAAACATACCATTAAAATATAATTTGTTCATCGCAAACTACTGATTAGCAGCAAACTCTTGAAACTTTATATGCAATGACTAAAATTAGCTATCCTCTTAGATAAAAACCTCATAACAAAATGATTGAGCTCTGGTAAACAAATCAAGGAATAATTTTGTGTGTGGATTGCTATAAGTGAAGTAGCTACTTGTGTAATAAACTGACCAAAAATCAAAGGGAATTTTAACTTGATATTCATAGTTTATAATATTTTATAATGTCTTAAGGTAAAATTTATTTTTTCCCAAAAAGCCTATTTGCTCAGGTAGTAAGTATAATAGAAAATTTGACTATTTAAAACATGTTTTTACATGTTATTTGTTCTGATTGCAAACAATCCTGTTATATTATTATTTTCATTGACAGATGGCAGATGAAGGACATGAGACTAAGATCAAGCATTTGAACATACAATTTCTGACTTTAAGGCCTGGGTCTTTTGATTTTTGACTTCACTACTTGGAATATTGAGAAGAGTTCAATACTTTGAAATTTAGAAATTATAATCCATTTTTTAAAATTAACTAAACACATTCTCTTTTTTTTTGGCTGTAGTTCATGAATAAACTTTCAGAATTTTTATATTCTACAGTGTATAGCAATTGCAAACATCTGATGGGTGCTTTAAGAGATGATGACTGAAAACCAACTATATTTCTTCCTTAAGTATTTGTAGTCACGGCAATTTTTGCCATGTTGAAAGGGAAGGAGGGGAGACTGTCCTTTATTTTGAAAATAATATAAACAATGACTAGCTGCCTATTTTACATGTAATATATAAGGGGATGAGAGGAAAATAAAGAATTTTAAGTTGTGATGAATTACTCAGAGATGATCAGTGTAAAGCATTGAGGAATTACTCCTACACAGGCACATTTGAGAGAGCAGCCCCTGTGAAGACTGTCTCTCCAACCAAAGCATAGGGAGGCTTGAAAGGCAAATAACACCAAGTTTCACAAGCAAAAGTGATTAATCGTTTAAGCAAGTCCTGGCTTTGGTTCAGAAGTGGTTGGTTACAAGAGAGTTTGGTTTGGCCCACTTCTGAGCCTTGAGTCGATTGTTGTGTTGAGAACATAGAGTCTCAGATTTACCATTAAGATGTTTTTTGTTGATTCTTATTAGTTTTCCAGGAAGCAGTAGCTCTGGTTCTTTCTTAAGAGGGCCCTGACTACTTGACCTCTATACCCTCTGGGCTAAATGCCATTTCAAGATGCAAGCTTAAATACACATGCTCAAGGCTCAGTGGAAATTGTTCTTTATCAGTGAGAGAAAATTCCCTGATTCTGTTTTATCCATGCTCTGTCAAAAAAAAGCATGTGATACTGGACCACATGCCTTAATGATTCATAAGGTGAATCACGAATGTATAGACAAAGGGACTTTGCCATTTTCAATACAGTGAGAGTTGATAATTCCAGAGAGAAACAGGTCAAGCAAACTGTGTAGAACTTAAACGTATTTATGTTTGTTTGATTAAAGAAGATGGGGAAATGCCAAATCCATATTGTTAAATTATTGAGAATACCCTAAAAGTATTAACGAAAGAATGTAATTCTGAGCACGTTCAGGAGATGTGTGATTATGTTTTGTCTGTTACTGTAAGTACTTGCTATGGTTTAGTGAATCAAAGTTGCATAAGCAAATTTTACTCATTGCTGGCTTTGGTAAAAGAAAGCAAAAATAAAAAAATTTAAAATATACAGTTTTTAGGGTGTTCTCCCCCCTGCCCCATCCTGCTGAATGATTTGAGAGATGATAACATTTAAAGAAACATTCTAGTTTTTGCCTTTGGGAAAGGTCAGAGGTATGGAAATTTTTCTAAGAAAGAATGGGGAGGGTCTGTTTGCCTCTGGCCATTAGAGTACATTTGATTAGAGGGAAAGGAAACCAACAATAAAATCAGTCTTCAGATAGCTTTCCTGGAGTGTTGACTCTCCATGCTGATCCTCAATACCTAGCTGCACACCATGGTCGGGAGAGAGGAAAACACCACTCTCTTTCATTTTTCTTCCTTCAAAAGGCCAAACATGCTGTCTTTGGATAGATTTCAATCCTACTTTAATTCATTAAAAAGTGAAACAAAATCACCATTTACATCCTTGACAGCTGGCAGGTTTTATGTGTTCTTACTGCTCCTGCCAACTAGCACAAGATTTCATTCAACTCAGTCACGGTTCCTTGGAGAGCTGCGAGTGTGGAGCCCACCAAAACACAGGGGTAACAACAGCACAGGAGCTGCAGGAATGGGGGTATTAGGCCAATCCATCGGTGTGTAGGAAGTCATCCCTTTTTAAAACTTCAAAAAGGAACTACAACAAAAGGTTTGAGAGGGCTCATATCACAGGGAGTTTCTGTGCCACTTGGGGTAGAAACATACCAAAATGTTGTTGATTACCTTTAATATACATTCTAGATAGTTAAAAGTAAGAAATGTATTTTTAAGAGAACATACACAGTAAAAGGAACCTGGGTATTTAATTACCTTCCATTTAAAAAAACAGATAACAGTAGAACTTGTAATGGGTGACTGAAAATAAAACAGAATTGGAAATTTAGCAGAATTCTTGGGATTTAAAATACATTTTTCTTTGATTAAAAAATAGCTCTAATTTTCGATGAGGATGGGAGTGCATTATGGGTAGGATGGGTATAAAATCATGAATTATGTGCTTCTTTATGTTATTTGCTTGAGGAAACAAAAAACTGAATTAAAACATATGCCCATAAGAGATGACTAGTTGTAAATTAATTAATTATGGTAGAGTTTAGATTCCTCTTTCTAACTGTAATTTTCTGTTGGCTTGAACAGGATCTTGGTTAATTATAATCATCACTAGCCTTGCAGTTAGAGATAATATGGGAAGAAGGTAACTAAGTGTTAACTGCATTTCCTAGTCAAGATTAGTTTATACAAATACCAAATAACACCATATAGGAGGCCAGGTAGCCTAGTGTTTAGAGATCTATTCTTGAATTCTCATTTCCTGACTTCTTATCCCATTTTTGTTTGAGTAGTTTCACTTTAAGCAAATTACTTAATCTAAGCTTCAATATCTTTATTTACAAACTAGAATAAAATAACAGTATCTACTTCATAGTTAGCATGAAGATCAAATAAGATGATATAAAGTGTTTAACCAAGTTACACACTATAAGCATTAAAAAAAATGTTACTTATAATTATTACTATAATCTATGGTATATATTTAATTTACCAGCTTCCAGAAGTACCAGCTTAAATAATATATTCAAGTGCCATACTTATGAATTAGAACTTTGTCACCAACCTTGGCCATGAAGGTCAAATGAATGCCACTGCTCAGCTTTGTTCTTAGTGCTTTAAAGTAGAATCAGAATTTTAATTTAGATGTCTATTTTTGGTTTATAGTTAAAATTTTTGACTAAATGAAGGGGGTAGAAATAAACCTAGAATCAAATGGAGAGCATACGCTTTGCTTATCTTTTGATTTTTGCATCTATATTTTAACACCTAAAATGAATGTTTTGCTTAATCAATTAGCATGCATTATACATATGTGTATTTGTGTGTATGTGTATGTACATATTCAGCTTTTGAGGAAAACATCACCACCGTTACCAAGGGCATCTGGAAGGGATCTGTAGCCACTTTCATAATTGAGTCTCAATCCAGCCCAGGAGTATTGCCAAATCAACATGGCTGGCTTTATTAAATTAAACAATGGCTAGGCATAAGAAACTATTTACTAATCTTCACTATATTACAAAAAATAGCTGTTTTGTCAATCATAGACTGGTTCTATTACTTGACTGGGTCACTTTCACATTCTTTCAGCTAGTTATTTTTATACGCGTTATTTTTCGATCTCTACTCCTTATCTCCGGTAGGAGGAATGGCTCTGAACTGCAACTACAGCCCAGAAAGAGGACTACTTTTGGCTCTAAAACAAAAAAGCCAGAGGCACTGACTTTTCCGGCAAAATGTAATCATTATGGCATGTGTTCAGCCTTAGGTTGTTTCATTAATTAAGCCAACAAATTCTTAAAACAACTTGCTTTTAGAAAACCATCTTGTTGCTTTTTGCCTGTGCCTATTTGTTGCAGGTATTTTTAAATGTAATCTTAAGGCTAGTGTTTACCAATAAAATTAATTTGCAGAAAAACAATGAAGTGACTTCTGGTCATTATTATTTTTGTGTTTTTATTTATTCCAGTGTGGGAAGATGAGAGACATATTTTGTTCCCAATTAGACCTTACAGTGAGAAGTTTAGTGGGTAATGAGCTTTGGAATACATTTTTAGATAGTAGACAAGACCAAGAAATCTTTATCGCGAGGTCTATGAGGCTTCTACTTTGTAAGTACTAAAATTTCTGGACTGATACAGAATTACAAGCTTCAACATATGTGGACTATATTGGGGAGGCAAAGTTACAAAAGATGTCAAAGTAATTCTGTATTTCTGAATTGTTAAATTTCTTTAAAAATTTAGCTACTATTTTAAAGTCTATTGTTTTGTAGACCTGCCTGCTTCAAGCAAAAGAGAACTGCCACCATGAAGACTTTTGGTGCAAGAGAAAGATATTTCCAACATCTCTAAGGCAAAATATTTAAAGATGAAATCTTACCCTATAAAATACCCCTCTTTGTAACAGCACCATTTTTTATAAGTGGTTAAAGTATAATTTTCCAAAATTTAAAACATGACACTCATACAAATATAAAATGAACACGTCAACAACTGTATTCAACTCATTAATTAATGAGGGAACCAGTCACATGTTCAGATTAGTTCAAAAAGCTTTTGAGAAGCTGAGTATCTAAAAGAATTTAATAAAGGCCATTTTGAATAAGATTGCAAGGTTAGGTACAATGCTGGTTAACCTCTTAAGGGGCAAAAAAACCCATAATCTTTGGGGTTATCTTTTATTTTGGACAGAAATTGTTTGCATATCTACCAGAAAAAATCTACAAGTTAACATGTAACCTCAGTAAGTGTGAGACTTTAATCAGTTATAAACAGAGAATTGAAAAAAATAAAACATATTCTCATAGGTACTTAAGTAATTCTTGAGTGGGCCTGTGCTACCCTCATCTGCCATTGAAAAGATATACCGCTTACTTTTTTTGCCTTATTTTTAAATTTAATTTTTCTTAACAAAATAAAACCATGATTCTCCATGGCTAGGAGTATTGTATTCTCCTACTCTTACTCAGGTTGTACTGAATCCTGTCAATACTTCTTTCACAGTCTCTCCAGCATAATATTTCTAAAGCACATTCCATAAGACAAGTGGGATCCATGGGCAAACACATTTAGAAACATTGACATGTTGTTTTTTCCATTACCAATGAAGTTAACATTGAATCTTGGATACAATTAGAATTAGTAGGGGAGAGTGGAAAGCTATCTGCTCCATGTGCAGTCTTAGAAGGAACTATGATACAAAGGACAAAAAAGAGGATACCATGTTGGAATGGAACTTTAGTTACAGATAGCTAAGAGATTAAAGTTCTTTTTCTTTGTAATAGGTACTCCATTTATTTATTTACTTATTTTTAATGTCTTTCTTTCTTTGACATTAGAGTGATAAAATGGATAGACTTTATCACACTTGGAAATAAGAGACACTCTCCAACTCTAACTCCTTTATAAGGTGGAGCTGAAGTCAGGAGTAAGTCTGAGGAGAAAGAGACGTGTAAAAATGTCTCTGCTAATATTAATTAATGGATCAAAGTATGAATCTACATCCTCTAAATCTACCCAAAAGGGCTTTTCATGTAACATTAAGAGAAGGAATTCTGGGGACAAAAACCAAACTAATAGAGTAAGTTCAGCATTTCCTTCAATATGTGGAAGTAATTATTTGCTGTATTTTGGACCCAAATAAGTTATTAATTTCAGAATAGTGTTGGTATTAAATACAAATAATACTATTAATAGTGAGTGCCTGGCACGTCTAAGGATTTTGACCCACTCATTGGTTTTAACTATTTTCTTGAGGTATCTCAGCTTAGTTCTATAAACCTGTCATATGTAGCTATCTGATTCTTTTTAAAGAAAGAAGTTCTAGCTGACGCTGCTGTATGATATATAGGGAAGTTAAGAGAGTAAATCCTAAGAGTTTTCATTACAAGGAACACTTTTTCTTTTGCTTTCTCCTTTTTATTCTAACTATGAGAAGATAGATGTTAGCTGAAACTATTGTGGTAATCATTTCATAATATATGTAAATCAAACCACCATGCTGTATGCCTTAAACTTATACAGTGATGTATATCAATTATTTCTTAATAAAACTGGGAAAATGGATTTATTTTCCCACGGATTGCATATAAGGGTTAATGATTTTACAATTGTTTGAGTTGGCTATTAATAATGCTTTTGGAAATCAGTTATGTCTTAAGAGGTCTATCCTTGGGAAAATAAACCAATAAAAGCTGAAAGTACATGAAGAAAGTATAACACAAACACTAAGAGGATTTATTTCTAAATTTTGAAATGTATTTCAAGCAGAAGTGCTAACAAACTCATTTTTATTAACACTTTGTGTGATATATGTTTAATCCCCAAGGTAACATGTACCTGTCCTGTTGGATGATCTGGTGGTTAAAATGGCAAATCTACTATGTCTTCAGAATCTCGTGATATATACCTTATATTGTGTTGCTAGAGATGTCATAGCAAAGTACCACAGACTGGGTGAATTAAACAACAATTTATTTTCTCACAATTCTGGAGGCTAGGAATCTGCGATCAAGATGCCAGCAGGATTAGTTTCTTCTGCAGCCTCTCTCCTGTCTTGCAGAGGGTCATCTTTTCTTTGTGTCTTCACATGGTCTTCCTTCTGTATGTGTCTTGTGTCCTACTTTCCTCTTCTTATAGGAACACCAGACATATCAAATTAGGACCCACCCTAATAACCCAATTTTTACTTAGTTACGTTTTTAAAGACATTTGAGATAATAGAAAATATATGTATTGGTCTCTGTCCCCAGGTGCTGGTACAGGACTCTTGAAACCCTTGTAATTTGCTGGGTTAAAGGAGTGTCTTTTGCTCTAACGAGGTGATTCTAGGCGAGCTCCTGGATGGCTCTTGGATGAGGTCCGGACACCGGAAAAACCAAGCCATGATAAGAAATGTGGGATTTTCAACCCCACCCCCACTTCTCTCTTGAGAAGGAGGAAGGGTTGGAAATGGAATTAATGATCCATCATGCCTATGTGATGGAGACTTCATAAAAATCCCCGAAGTATGAGGTTCAGAGGGCTTCCAGGTGAGTGAACATACTGGGAAGATGACGCACACCAACTTCCTGGAGACAGAAACTCCTGGGCTTGGGACCCTCCCAGACCTCACCCTATGTATCTCTTCATCTGGTTGTTCATCTATATCCTTTATCATATCCTTTAATAAACTGGTAAATGTAAGTAACTGTTCCTCTGAGTTTTGTGAGCCACTGTAGCAAAATAATCAAACACAAAGAGGGGGTCACTTCTGATTTGTAGCCAAGTTGGAAAGAAGCTGTGGTTAACCTGGAAAGCTACTACTTGCAATTGGCATCTGAAGTATGTGTGTGGGGGAAGGATCTCGTGAGATTTAGCCCTTAACCTGTGGGATCTGACACTATCTCCAAGTAAATAGTGTTGGAATTGAGTCAAACTGTAAGACACCCAGCTGCTCTCAGAGATTTTTTGGTGAACGAAAACCCCCACACATCTGGTGTCTGAAGTGTTGGAGCTTGGTAGTCATGTGAGAGTACAGGAGAAAAACAGGAGGAAGGACTGGGTTTTCTCCTTCTCAGAAGGAAAAGGCTGGTTTTTTTTCCCCTACGTAAGACACTATCTCTAAATATAGTCCCATTCTGAGGTACTGGGAGTTAGGACTTCAACATACGAATTCGAGTGGGAACACAGTTCAACTCAGATCTCTGATCTGCCTAATAACAAATTTCAACCTTAGTTGCAATTGAGCCAGACTTGGCAAAAAAAAAGACAATTCATATTTTCCAGGCATCTAAAAGTTTAAATATGTATTGCATATGTGTTACACATCACCTGTTCTCCTTCCCTGGTATGTGTGAGTTTTAGTTGTGACTCCTTTGATTTCCAAAATTGCTCTGCCCAGTTTCACCATTAGCTCTAATGAAGAAATTAAAAATTACCCTTGTTAATGACTTGTGTTTAGAATTGAATCACTGAACTTGTACTAAGATTATTTTGTACATTGTTGATACAAAGATACTGAAACACATAGAAATCAGTGAGTGAGTTTTGACCAAAATGTCAATTTTTATGTTCATTTTCTGATTTTCATGGTGAGAAAAAACAGAGGATAATGAATTTCCAGTAGAAAAATAGAGTTCTCACTCTGATAAATAAAGGGTAAGGAATTTGATCCTTTAGGAAGGTGTATGAAACCTTGAGTGGTGTAACTGTATGCTGAGGAGACTCAACTTGGTGAAGTATAAGAAACATGAGATTATTTTATGTTTTAACCATTATCACTTTCAAAGTTGTAGAATGAAATCTCTCTTCTCTACTGGATAACATTTTGGCAAGATGTGATAACTTTCTAGGCAATTTCAATAATCAAAATTTTTGTCTACTCTAATTTATAGGTTCAGTACTGCATTTGATAAAATGATTTTGTCTTTCCCATTGCTAGAAACAAAAGTTCTAAGTATTCCATAATTGGAAGATAGTACTGATGAACTGATGACAACATTCTTTCCCCTCCCAGATCGCTGGCCAGTTCTAGAGTGGTAAGGAAGCCTAGTCTGCTCTTTTACTTCTCCTCCCTGCCCCCCACTCCCCAATCTTAAAGCATAGGCTTATGTGTGCAGAGCACAACTTAGTTACTGGCTACTTGGCTCCCTCTACCTCCTGCTAAATTTGTTTCCTTTCATCTATAGGGTCAGGGAAAAAGGAGTTCAGAAAAAGGGAATGTTCATGTCTTTTCTGTTGCTGTGACAAAATGCTTAATCTCTCATGGGGAGGATGAGTGAGTTCAAGAACCCAGGAAAAAACCACTTCTTACATACTTACACACACACACACACACACACACACACACACACACACACACACACACACACACACACACACACACACACACACACACACACACACACACACACCTACAATTCCCGGACAAGGGAGGTCAGACCTCAGCTAAATCCCTTTCAACTCCTCGCAGCATCTGCCCCTGTAGTAGATCCATTTGTTCTTTCTTCTTAACTTCTTTTGCCCTAACTAGCATTCTTACTGCGATTCAGGTTAAGATGGCGAAAATTCAGCTGTCTTCTGTAGTATTCACCTAATCCACAGAAAACTCATGTATTCTTGCCATGACCAATGGTGGGAATGCATAGTATTCTGTCTCTGTCTCTTTTCTCCACCCTCAGATCATTCTAATCTTTTTATTCCTCTTCTCAGAGAGGTGTAGGAAAGATTATAAGTGATTCTTTTGGAGTACCCCCTCAATTTGGTTTTGTTATCTTTCCCACAGGCTGAGTCATTTTTTGAAGGCTTCTTATAGGTGACAGTTACATAAATGAAGAAAGGGGGAGTGAAGGTTGATATGTTTACTGGTGGCCCTGGAAGAGGGAAGTTATTTGTGGCTTTCCTTAGATTGTGGAATACTTAGAAAATTTTGCCTCCAGTTTGTGGCTGTAGTTTCCAAATCAGGGCACTCAACATGCTATTATCTTAGTAAAACATTCATTCACCTAGGATGCAACTGAAGTGGAAATGGCCAGCCTCTAAGACACTGAATGCCATGGGATTTCCTTGGAAATCTAATTTTTTTTTTAATTTAAAGCAAAACTGGAGAGTGACCATTCAAAGTATATATTTTTTCAATTCTTAGAAGTTCTAAACATAAGCTTATTCCTATGGCAGATCTACATTGATTTTCATGATACACAGTAGTCTTAACTTATATGCCTGCTTCTTAAATGTAAGTTATGTACTATTAAAAGTCTCTATCTCTGTAGTTTTAATTTCCCCATATTTATAATGAGAAGAATTATGGTCTATCTATATCACAGTATTTTTAGGATCAAAAATGATGAAATGGGTATATACTTATTTTATAAATTGCAATATGCTAAGAAATGTCAAATAACATTGTGTTTTTTTGATTTTTGGCCCTACTTATTTCAAAGCTTATTTATGTATAAAATTGACTACACAAGGAAGAAGATAGGTTTTAGAAGGAAAAAATATCACCCAACCCCGGTTTTTTTTTTTTTTTTCTCTTAGAAGAACTAGAAACAAGAACAATGATGACCACTTCGAACCTGAATAGGAGGGGGACTGACTCCTCTGTTGCGCCCCCATCTGATATAAATGGGAGGAGCAGCCACTGGCTTCCAAGCTGGAACTGAGATTTGATCAGTAGGTTTTCTGTAGGAGGTGGTGGTTCAGAATAAGAAACTTGTATTTGGACAGTACTTGGTTCCTTTTATACCAAAACAGAGTGTGGTCTTGGTCAAGCTGCTTACATGTAAATGAACATAACGATATTACTGCATAGGGTGGATGAAAACTTGTAACATGTTGGTGCATAATACTGTCCACACTATTACCCATTATTAGCTCTTGCTGTATATTAGCATTATTTGAAGTGCTATACATGCATGATGTTATTTATGTAGCTCTAAGTGCTTTACATACTAATGTGTATGACATATTTGCATGTACTGTATACTTTTTCGCTAAATAGTAGTTAGCTATCAGGAAGTTTAGCAAAAGCAAAATTTGTCCAGTTCTACATAATACTTTCATCCAGGCAGTTGGAAAGCCTGGCAACATCAGGGCAGTAAGCAGAGAGCCGGAAGGGCTGCAGACCACAGATTCAGGGTTTTCCCTCTGGCCACATAATTACTGGCATCTGCAGGCACAGTCTTTTGTGTGGGTTTCCTTGGATATATGCTGAATTACTATTTAACTGATCCCTTTTCAATATTATTCTACTGGACATGAGTTTGCTCATTTCATTCTCAGTATCTAGTTTCAAGACTGAAGAACCGCAATCTTATGGCCAGAATGGAAGATATACTTGCTGTCTCGCAACAGATTATGTAAGAATGACTCTTGATAAACTTCTTTCTTTATAATCATATATTTATAAGAGAGCTCTGTAGGACCTAAATACATGTTATGAGGGAAAAAAAGGTTCTCTGGTCAAAATAATTTGTAAAATATTGGTATATATAAATTAAACAACTTTCTTGACCAAAAGGCTCTTAGAAATCAGTTCTACTCTAATGTGCTTTCTAAATCTGCAATAAGGGAACAGTACTGGGTTCCCTTCTCACTCACATATAATGTTATCTTGGTCAAGCTGCTTACAGGTAAATTAACATAGTGATACTACCATACTGGGTGAACGAAAAAACTTGTATTCATTTGGAGCACAACATTATCCATATTATATATCCATATTACAGAAAAGATAGTGTGCCTTTTTGCCCAAGAACACTTTTTCATGGAGATTCTCCATGAAATGTATACTATGCTATGGAACATACTTTGGGAAATAAATTATCTAAGTGTAGCATCCTCATTTTTCAGATGAGGAAACTGAGGTCCAGAAAGATGGCCCTGAAAGCAACTGGAGTCCTAATTTGAGTCTGCATGAAAACTGCCCCGTATTATTTCCCCTTCTCTCACCACATCAAAGTAAACCTTGGAGTGTCCTATTTGAAACAGAACTGGCAGCTCCAATTGAGTAGGTGGGCCAGTTCATACGATGTCCTTTCAGAGTAAGCCACAATCTCTCATGCCCTCAATTCTTCCTTATCTTTTCACAGTGGTGAAAAAAAATCAGATTTCAATGTTTTTGGCTGATGTTTTATTTCTAAATTTAATATAGATACTATCTGCTCTGTAGATAGAGAACTTTTATTCATTCCTAAATTCATCCATTTGGCACCCAGCCGCAAAATTCATTTGTAAAAGCCTTCTATGAATCTAAGAAACAGAATCTCTTTTGAATGTCATTTGGTTTAGTTTAGCCAAATCAAAGATTACTGGTTGGGAGTGGGAGGGAGGTAAAGTATTTCTAATAATTATATCTCAACCAAGGGGTGCAGTTCTGCTGAAAGGGAGTATTTGGTCTGAATTAACAGTGTCTGTTACAAACAGCTCACCACAGCCTGCTGTCGTTTTTGAATTTTGATAGCCCAGTCTGCTTTTATCTCTGGGTATAATTCCTCTTGGGTACTGTCTCCCTTTGTGTGTGTGAGTTTGTCACATTTTTGACTTTGAGGGAGTAAGACTAACAGACCAGGAAACAAATCTTACATACAATTTATTTATCTCACCTCTAACATTTTCTCAAAATGCCATCCAAATTATACTGATACTGAAATGATATCAAAGATTCTTCATGTATGGAGAGTTCTCTTGAAAGGACAAAGATATTTAAACTTCAGAGACCCCCTGGAAGTTTGCATCTTAAGTCATGTGAATAAGCCCCATATTCTGTTGCAGGAGCTCTTTTTGGTTATTTTTTTGAATTATTTCCTTCACCACAATATCTTGAGAGAAACATGTATCTGTGACTTGGACAAAATTTCTAAGTTGTGTTAAATGTGCTATTTCAGCTTTACATGTCCAGGAGGAAGCTTCCCACATTGCCCTCTGATTACCATCAAATCTGCTGATTTAATACTTCTATCATTCTTTCCTCACTCAGCCTTTTATTCCATTTTATTTCTAATTGCTGTCTTCACTTCCTCCTCCTTTTTTATTATCTTCAAACCTTAAGTCCCACTTCCTAGAATTCCTTTCCCAGATCTCTAGACTTGATAGCCTTTGGACACTTTGTGAGCCCACAGAATCTGAGTTTAAGGACTAGAGACTACTTGTATAGTTCTATTTGTTCAGAACAAGAAGATCCTTTACTTAAGTGCATGATCCACATAAGACATTTTACTTGTGATACTAAATTGTTCTTAGTGCAATATAAATTAATTTCATTAAGTTATAAAGTCTCACAAAATTTGAAGAAGATATAAATTGGACAAGTGTATACACTGTATATAGATGCTTAACAAAATTTTTATTATATAACTTCTTGATTTAGATCAGTGGTTCCCAACTGGGGTGAATTTACCCCAAGGGGATATTTGACAAGTTCTAGAGACATTTTGGGTTGTCCAACTAGAGAGATGCTATTGGCACCTAGTACAGAGAGGCCAGGGATGCTGGTAAATATCCTACAGGGAACAGAAACAGTGCCCTAAAACAAAGAATCATCCATCCCAAAATGTCAATAGTGCCTCTGTTGAGAAACTCTGATTTAGATAATGAAATCACATTATACACTCTCTAGCTATTGTTGAACATTTGTTAACATATTACCTCTGTAAAAAAAATATATCCAAAGGATGGATGGAAAGCCATGGAAGAGTAACTTGGATTGAAAAACACTTGAATTTTACTATCAAATAAAGTATAACTGAAGTGTCCAAGATTATATTACAGAATAGCAAAGGTTACTAGGATTAAAGTAATCTTTCCTTTATTTCACTTTTTATTCATATTTTCTTATGCAATATTTGCTCTTTGATATGTCCTACTCTCTTCAGAATGAGATAGTTTGGACTTCTGTCTATGACTCATTTGTTCTTAGACACCATTTTTTTTTTTAATGCAGTTTCAAACCTTCCAACCTCAAACCAATTGTATTGGCAGGTCTTTCCAATGCTTTTAGACAATCCATGGTACAGACAGCATATTTTCTTTTAAAGCCTCAAACCCCAGGTTGTAAAGTCCCTATAAATAAATGTTTTCCTTGTGATGGGAAAATGTCTTATTTAAAACTTGTTTAATAGCCTGCCACTGTCAAAGGATAACATTTAGGCACTCAGCAAGATATTGGTGTTGATGCTAATTTCCTTCTGCTTTTTATAGCTCATGCATGACTCTCACACACTCAATATTTTAGTTGTGTGCTACAGACCTTCAAGTGAAGCAATTCTTGGAAACGACATGATAGCATGAGTCTGTTACAGCTATTAAGTCGTGGCAGCTAGAGTGGAAATGAATACAACAAAAACAGTTTATATAGGAATATGTTTCTCAGTGGATCAGTTTCAATATTGCTCCCTATGGCTGAATCAAGTTTATCCTAAAGGCCAGTGTTTCAGCCATCATCCACATGGACATAAATAACATGGTGATGACAGAAATTTTATTTCCTTCAGATTTAGGTTTGTTATAAGGGCATATCTGAAACTTACTTGACAATAAATAATGCTATAACAGAAGTTGGGAAGGCTAATGTTATGTACCATTATCTCTTAGGAGGTCATTCTCATTTCTTGCTCTTTTCTTCTGGTGATTTCTATCCTTGAGGAACCTCTTGTCATTCTAGAATACAAGTGTTAGCATAAAACCTAAAGCTTTATTCTATGGTGACTGATGCAGCCATGCTGTTCTGTTCTCCAGATGACTTTGCAATGCCCTCACATCCTGCCTTGTTCAAAGGCTTTAGGAATTCACAGAGAACCACTGAAGCTACTGGTGTCTCACGCATTCTACTCCCACTCTACTCCCTGTCCAAATAGTTGCCCAGTTATCTACTAAATCCTCACCTTTCTTTCTACTGAACACTTAGACATTTTTTTTTAACCTGGGTGGAATTCAACTTACTCTAATTTTACAACCTATATCTGCATTGATTATAGTGTGGTTTGAAGTCAGCAGGGTAAAAAGGGGTTGGGGAGTGATGATAGCAAATAACTTGTAACGTTTCAACAAGAGCTGACTGAGGCAGCATCCAAGGATGGAAAGGCAGAGCGTGTTTCTACTGTGATTTTTCTTTCTCACACGAAGGAAAGAGAAAAAGACAACAAAAAGGATAAGTAGAAAAAGCATTAAACTTATTTAAAAAAAGCACATTCTGAAGTCATATAACATCTGTCCAAAAAAATATCATGCTGACAATGTGCCTGTTATACATTATTTTTACTATTAGCAGTATAGTTGGGATGGGGTTTGATAATTGGCTGATTCATAGAAAAATTCAGCCAACTATAGTAATCCTTAAAAAAGACATATCTGTCTTAAAATTTTACTTTTCACTGTAAGCATATAATATGTTATCATTTATCAATCTTTTGATGTAGAAGAGTTTTCTTTTTTCCTAAGTAGGGACCTCTTCTGTGTCATTCTTCTTGAATCCTCCAAAGTATATTCTAGTTGCCACAGGTCCCAAAACTTGGGAGTGATTGTTAAATCCTGCCCCTCAGCAAAACTCCGAAATATATCAGAATTCAACTGTTTCTCAACCTTTCATTTCTAACATTTTAGTGCAAAAAGGATGAGCCTACTAGCTAGCTAGATTCCTGGCTTTCACCTTTGCCCCTTTTTCTCTACCCAGCAGCCAACAGGATTCTTTTTTTTTTTTTTTTTTTTTGCGGTACACGGGCCTCTCACTGTTGTGGCCTCTCCCGCTGCAGAGCACAGGCTCCGGATGTGCAGACTCAGCGGCCATGGCTCACGGGCCCAGCCACTCCGCGGCTGTGCGATCTTCCTGGACCAGGGCACGAACCCGTGTCCCCTGCATCGGCAGGCGGACTCAACCACTGCGCCACCAGGGAAGCCCCAACATGATTCTTTAAAAAGAAGTCAGATTTGTCTACTCTGCTCAAACTTTCCAATGACTTTCACCTCATACAGAAAAATACTCAATTCCTTACCATGTTCTGTCAAAGTGTGTATGATCTGGACTTCCCCAGGGCTCTGACCTCACCTGCTCCTCCCCTCCCATCCCCCTCGCTCCCTGATCACACGGCCTCCCTAGTGTTCCTAAACCGCTCCCTGATCACACGGCCTCCCTAGTGTTCCTAAACCGGCCCAACAAGTCCTCAGCTCATGCCCTTCACACCTGATGTCCCTCTAAGTGGGAAGCTCTGCCCTTGTAGAGCCACACTGCTGTTTCCTTCATTCTTTAGGCGTTTGCTCACATGCCATTTTAGCAGGTCTTCACTGGACGTTGTAAACAACACTCCCTCTCACTATCTATCACCGCACCCCGATTCATACATCATCTCCAGATATAAATTGAGGGATTCATTTTCTACCTTCCTCACTTAAGCTTTATGAGGGCAAGAATTTGGACTCCAATCAAAATGTTCAATAAATGTTTGTAGAAAGAACAAAATTCTGAATGAATGAACCAACTCATCATCATATTGTACATTTCTAATGTTAGTTTTCTTAAAATAAGAACTTGAAAGCAGTAGGAAAGCAATTTGAAAGACAATTGTTCTAGAGTTTTGTTACCACCCTCCCGCCCCCCCAATTTCTTATGGTTATCTTGGCCACACCTGTTTGGTCAGCAATTTTATTTTACAGTTCCCAGTAACATTTTTGGGAACAAAAATCAACTGACTCTTGGTAAGTATGTATCTCGCCAGGTAGAAGTACTAACATGGAAGCATAACAAAGAAAGACCAAAAGCAGGTATTCAGTACATCTTGATAATTACATACATACTACATTTTTTCATATTTAAATCTGTGTACACACCTCAGATAAAGGACTAAGATCATGTATACAAACATTTAAATATTAATTATCTTAAGTGATCATATTATGGGCAATTTTTTGTTTGTTTTTCCTTTGTGCTTTCAACATTTTTCCCATAGTACATACAATTAGAAAAAATAAAGAAAAGTAACACTTTTTTGAAGCCTATGAGTTTTTCAAGACATTTACCTTCAAACACCCTAACAGAGAAACTTTTTTATCATGACCATTTTATCAACTTTTGCTTTGTTTTCTTTTGAAAAAAAATTATATTGGCAGAATATGAGAAGTTAGAGGAAGACACTTACAGTATTATATTCATGTTCCACCTTTGAACTTTCATTAAAAAATTTAGAATCATGTTTGAAAGCCTACTGATTTTTCACTACATTTTATTCAGAATTAGCTTTTATATGACAGCTTATTCATCTATATTTATCACCTTCTCACTTATTATTTACATTTGAAAATTAGTGGGCCTAGATACATCTGTCTATGTGTATGTATTTAATAGGAATCATGAAAGAAAAGTTATAATCTTTATATTCACAAATATGGAAGAGTCAAAGTAGGAAAAATATAAGGGTATAATAATTAAAATAAACTAAATGTGTGTATATGAAAATCAAAGTTGCTGCTAAATAAACATAAAAGCCTGATTTCTGAAGACTCCAAAAGAGAATTCAGCATAAAAGAAGGGCTCTGGTTTATGAAAGCAATTGGGCCTAACCATTGTTGTTGCACAGGGTTTCAAGCTAGAATTGTAGCTATTGCTGGAATTCCTTCTGGCTAAGCCCCCTGGTGATGTGTGAGTATTGGCAGAAAGAGACCATATGGTTTGACATCATTTCTATATCAATTCTATATCATAAAGTGAAAATGGAAGTTTTCTCTTAGCTGTTGCCGAGACAGAGAGGCTCCTGCAAGAATGACGACTGTCATCTGGTGTTAATGGACCAAGTTGAGTTTCACTAAAGATTGTGCAGACTCTGCCTGCCATTGGTTCTCAAAGAAGACAGTTGAGCTCACTAAACGGCAGAGCTGACTGTGACTGTGTTAGTGAATGTTGTTCTATAAACCAGGATAGACAGATTTGCAATTAGAAACAATACCATACATTATGGGAGCACAGTAAGCTGCAGAAACACTGCTTACCTTAGGAACAAAACTCTGCTTCCAATTAATCACACTCCCTATATGGAACACTTAATTCTTTTACAAAGATTTAATATAGGGGCTTCCCTGGTGGTGCAGTGGTTGAAAGTGCGCCTGCTGATGCAGGGGACAAGGGTTCATGCCCCGGTCCGGGAAGATCCCACATGCCGCGGAGCGGCTGGGCCCGTGAGCCATGGCCACTGAGCCTGCGCATCCGGAGCCTGTGCTCCACAACGGGAGAGGCCACAACAGTGAGAGGCCCGCATACCACAAAAAAAAAAAAAAAGATTTAATGTAGTGGTACTACTACCACTACTATTAACATTTTAAAAGTACTCAGTATGGACCAGGTACTATTATATTATTTTATATATATATCATCCATTTAGCAATCCAGTGAGTTAGTTACCATTATTATTCCCATTTTGCAGACCAAGAAACTGAAGCTCAGAGCTTTTGAAAGACTAGTGCCAGGACTCAGAGCAAGTAAATAGTGGAGCAGTGGAGATTCAAACTCAGATAGTCTTGGTTCAGAGCTCATGCCCTCAGGCTACATGGCCCTGCAGTATTATATTATTTGACAGAGTAAACTCTGGAATTAAGCTGCTGGGTTTCAAGTGTTGCCTAAAATTTTTATTGTGTAACCTGGATAAGCTACTTAACCCCTCTGCACTTTGTTTCCTCAAACATAAGATCAGATTAAAATTACTACTTGCTTCATAGAGTTTTGTAATGATTGAATAAAATAATAAATTTAAAGTGCTTAGAAGAGTCCTTGACATAAAATTAGTATTCACTAAACATTAGCTGTTACACACACTCTCTCTCTCTCTCACACACACACACACACACACACACACTCATGCTGTCTTTTTGTCCTTTAGCCTTTAAGCATGACATTCAGTGGGTGGCTCAATTAGTTCAGGTTCGTTTATAATCCCTTCTAATCCTGAGATGATATTACAACATGCCGTCATATATGTGTACTTAGATGTTATTCCCTTTTCTTATTAATGATAATTTCATTTTTTTCCAGCTTTCTTGTGATACTTTTTATCCAAAGCCATGGAATGTACTTCTTTTTTTTGTGTTTCATTGTGCTTTATTCTACATTTTGAAGTCTATTTTTACAAACATTCATAAAATTATTACTTTTTGCCATAAAATACTTTCATATAGGTAATCTTATTTTCTTACATAAATTTTAAGCTCCTTGAGTTGGGACCACGTGCCAGGCTGCCTCTCATTTCACTGAGCACTATTCTGGTTTGGGGTGTACAGTTGTCACTAAAAATATATTCATCAAAATTGGTGGTTTTGATAAAGAAATGACTGTTGATTTTCTTCTAGAACAGAGATTCTCACATTTTATGGCTCTTAGAAATAAAGAAAAATATATACTTAGAGAAAAACATAACATTAATCTTTAGTTATTCATAAAAAGAATATTCTATTTTTTCTTTTTCTTTAAATTCAAAAAGTAATTAAAAATGTTAAATATGGCTAAGTCATTCATTGGCTTTTGTTTGAATGGCTCCATTGAAGACCATGGTGTAAAGGCTATTAATCCATGCCCATTAAAATCATTTCCTATGAATTTTCTCTGTAAATGTTAGTATAAAACAGACAGCAATACCTGTCACACCTGTGTTAATTTGAAATGATTACATTTACATTTTATGCCTTTTTGAGTTAATCAGATGGTAAATCATTTCCTACTCAGTGATACTCAGAGAATAATGGCTATCTGATTAAATTAAAACTTCAGTTGGCACACTAATTTCAATTTAAATTAAGATGACTGAGGGGAGCTACCTATGGGGAACTTTTTTGACCTTCTTTATGATTGTTTTCCTACATGTTGATGTTAGTCTGCTGCAAACTGAAGCACTGGCCTCCTCTTCTTTAAAGTACTTCATTTAGGTAGGGAGGTGAAACATACACTTACAGTTTGAAATAGATTTTTCAGCACCACACCAGTTTAGTAGTAAAGAGCTATGTAGGAAAAAAATGACTTTGACTTTATCAAGCTTTAATATAGGATTAAAAAATATGTTTACTCATCTCTAGACCATTAACATAAAAAGCAATATGAAGAGGCATTTTTCATATACATTATTTTCCTTTTTTACCTTTTAAGATATAAAAGGACCTTATTACTCTTTTTCAGTTGTAAGATTACTCAGAAGCTTCTGAGTAATTTATTAGTTTCACATTTTTGTATCTATCTTGTTAATTATTTTTTCCTAACAGCTCTTTTCTATAATTATAATTATAGGATTGTGAATTTTGCTTAGTAAGCCAATAAATCATCTAAGAATCATCCTAAATAATTATTTTATTTACCTTTTTCTCATTTTTACTTTTGGAGCATTGTTTCATACTGAAGATTTAAACTTTCTTTTAATTTACTCAGTTTAAAGATAATAAATTTTATCTTTTTTTCTATCACATTTATTTTTAAAGACAAAAAACCCAAAACACATTTAGAAGTGTAAATGTCAAATTTAAAAGTAAACCCTCATTTGAGAAAGTATATTTTATTATATAGGAATAATTCAATTTCCCTTCAATATATAAAAACATTAGATAGAATATATTTCACTTTATTTTTTGAACTAGCACCGGAGCTTTAATGGAATATAAAAAGTTTCAGTGTGTGCAAAAACTTGTTAAATCATTTCCTTTCTGCCAAATGTATAAATGGCTTAGGGAAGCCAATTTCATTAGATAGTATGCTCATAAGTTTTAAGGTTTTATTGATCCACTGCATGCTACGCATTCTACTCAAATTTAATAAGAAAATCGTAGGACTTAGCAATGAAGGAAGTGATGCATGTGGAGCAATGAAGACTACTAGATGAAACCATCAGCAAAATGAAAAGGCAACCTACTGAATGGAAGAAAATATTTGCAAATCATATGTCTGATAAGGGATTAATATCCAAAATATATAAAGAACTGATACAACTCAACAGCAAAAAACCCAAGCAATTTGATTAAAAAACAGGCAGAGGATATGAATGGATATTTTTCCAAAGAAGACATCCAAATGGCCAACAAGTACATGAAAAGAAAGAAAGAAATAACCAGCATTGGTGGGGATGTGGAGAAAATGGAACTCTTGTGAACTATTGGTGGGACTGTAAATTGGTGTAGCAAGTATGGAAAACAGTATGGATGTTTCTCAAAAAATTACAAATAGGGCTTCCCTGGTGGCGCAGTGGTTGAGAATCTGCCTGCTAATGCAGGGGACGCGGGTTCGAGCCCTGGTCTGGGAGGATCCCGCATGCCGCGGCGTGGCTGGGCCCGTGAGCCACAACTGCTGAGCCTGCGCGTCTGGAGCCTGTGCTCTGCAGCAAGAGAGGCCGCGATGGTGAGAGGCCCGTGCACCGCGATGAAGAGTGGCCCCCGCTTGCCACAGCTAGGGAAAGCCCTCGCACAGAAACGAAGACCCAACACAGCATAAAAAAAAAAAAAAAAAAAAAAAAAAATTACAAATAGACCTACTGTATGATATAGCAATTTTGCTTCTGGGTGTTCATCTGAAGAAACTGAAAACACTAATTCAAAAAGATATATGCACCCCATTTTCATTGCCTCATTATTTACAATAGCGAAGATACAGAAACAACCCAAGTGTCCACCTAAGGATAAATGAATAAAGAAGATGTGGTATCTATATAAACAACAGAATATTATTCAGCCAAAGAAAAGAATGAAATCTTGCCATTTATAACAACATGAATAAATCTTCAGGGCATTATGCTAAGTGAAACAAGTCAGACAGAGAAAGACAAATACTGTTATGATTTCACTAATATGTGGAATCTAAGAAAACAAACAAAAAAGCCAACAAACGAAAAAACAAAACAAAATCCTGAACTCATAGATACAGAGAACAGATTGCTGAAGGGCAAAATGGGCAAAGGCAGTCAAAAGGAACGAACTTTCAGTTACAAAATAAATAAGTTATGGGGATGTAATGAACAGCAGGATGACTAGAGTTAATAATACTGTATTGCATATTTGAAAATTTCTGAGAGAGTAGATCTTAAAAGTTCTTATCACAAGAAAAAAAATTCTGTAACTATGCATGGTGATGGATGTTAACTAGACTTAATGTGGTGATAATTTTTGCAATATACACAAACAGCAAATCATTTGTACACCTGAAATTAATATAATTTTTATGTCAAGTATACCTCAGTAAAATAAAAAAAAAGACTGCAAAAAGTATTCTGAGAAATTTCAAGAACAAGTCACGCTTTAACGTTAAAGAACAACCTTTATCTTTCAAATCTAAAAGAAAACACTGCGTCCTGTTTTGGTGCATACATGTCTTTGCCAGCACACTAAAAATGTTGTTCCCTTTCTCTCCCCCATTCCCATTTCCAGCATTCCCCCTTTTGCTACCAATTTTCTATGCAACTTAGTAGCGGACTGCTGCCTGAGGAAGAAACAACAATGCCTTTTGACTTTCTTTTAGAAATATACTCCTTACCCCATGCACAACAAGAACTAGAAAGTATAATCTAAACAGAGATGGCCTCTTCATATGAGATTTCTCCATTTCCCTTTTCAGACCAAGCCCTACTTAAAAGACACTTTGAAATGATGAGAAAGCAATTGGCAAATAGAAGTATAATTCTTATGCCATGAATGCCCAGTCAACAACCACTTCACTCTAATTCAGTGTCTCTGAAAAAAGGAAAATGGCTATTTTTTGCACCTCCTACAAGGAAAGAATCCTGAGAAAACAGCAGCAACATTTGACTACCCACTCTTTAGCACTTGGGCAGCACTCAATCATGGTGTTTCAGAGTACAGACAACCTTCCAAAATGCAACAATGCAAACCTTGAACAATTTCTTTGGGAGGTCAGGACCACAGGAAGGCAGAGGCAGAGCTCTCAGAGTCTTACTTTGGAAAGGAATGGCAGCTTTATTTTTACTCACGTGTGTTTTTCCTTGTATGTGAAACCTGCTGAAGGGGAATGCGATTTTATTTCCAGCCAAGTCTCTTATTCAACTTCTTGGTCCCATACCCATATTCAAGCAATCCTCTCTCTGTCAACTTGCTCTACATCCTTTCCCAAAGTTGTTACAGGTCAAGCTTGAATTCCCCTTTTGAACTCTGTAATTCTTAAACAGTCATCTGGATGGTTTCCTAGCAGTAGCTAGGATTTGTTTGATCCATCTCCCTAGACTCTTATTTCTCTGATTGCTAAATTGTCTATTCTTTCACTATAGCCCTGTGCATTGAGGATCATCAACTTGTTTGATCAGTTCATGTTCCCCCGTATAACATTAATAATAATTTAGGACAAAAAAAGCAAAAAATAGCTTGCTACTTTTAGACTCAACTCCTTTGATTCTGTGTATAAATAAGGCTACACTTTTATTTTGAGGAATCATGCTGTTGGGAGATTGAGTTCAACTCCTATTCATTTTGTTCAGTCTTTCTATTGTTTCCCTGTGCCATAGACATTTGGAAGTGAAAAAAAGAATGATTTGAAATAGTTTCACTTGAACCTAGGAAGCGCAAATCACTCAAAATCCTACCCTTTGCTACAGAGTAACAGCAAACTCCCTGAAGGATTATGAGAGAAGGGTGGAAATTTCTGGACACTAGGGGAGGCATTTGCAACTTAAGAGGAAGAAAAATCATGTTCTATTCCCACCCACCCTATGAGAGGTCCTCTGTAGCCCCAAGATGGCTCAGGGATACCGTAGCTTGCCCAGCAATTTTCCTACCGTTGCTGTTACTCCACGAGAACGGGTCAGGGCAGGGATTTCCATTTTCAATTCCAGCCCCACACAGACAGAATAAACATGTCATGCTAACAGCACACATAGTTGTTTCTCTGGCTGAAGGATTCGTGGATTACTGTGGTTTGTGAGTTTATCAACCTGAGTTTTTATGTAACAAAAACATAAAAACTAATTTGATATTGTTTTTGTTTAATTTTCATATTCAAATAAAACTATGGTTAAAATAATATTTGGTAGAGAGTATAAGTAAGGTAAATTACACTTTCACTTGATCTCCTCCTAAATGGAAGGCCCTAGGGTGTCTGTGTGTGTGTGTTTTCATAATATAAGAAAGAGAAGTAATATAATGCAGTGGTTGCTCTAAGAGGCTGATTTTATGTTTGTGTGAAAGTAAACTGAAGGAAATTATGAAATTCCTTTCCCAGGAGATCTTTAATAGTATCATGGGTTGCATCTGCTAGGATCTTTATGACAAATTCTGCCTACAGGCAGGGTAAGAGATTTTGAAGCTCTTTCATGGAATTTTATACCCCCATGAGTATGTGAAATTGAGTTCAGAAGTTGAAAGAAACAAGGATTCAAAAAGTCTATATCCCTTCAAGTAAGTTAAGTTTCTGACCTTGGATTTCAGTTTCTTCATCTGTAAAGTTATTATTGCTAAAACAGATCGGTGATTCTTAACATTTTTTGTTGTATAATACAACCCTGTGTGGGAGGGGCATGGACTTTCTGAAGCTCCTCCATTAACTCTCTGGGGTACACGGACTTCATGTTAAATTCTAGAATTACCGATTTCTAGGGTAGCACAGAGTAGTTTGATTCCTATATTTTAAGCATTTTGAGAGTACTAAAAAGTAAATAGGAGATATCTGTTCTTAGGAAGTGACAATCTCACGTGGAAGACACAGTGAACATATACAGAAAAGACCTAGGAATGCTTCCACATGGTAGGCGTATCATGGGATGGAATACACGCTACACATAAGAGGACATGGAGATCAGAGACAGGGAGTCAGAAGGAGGAAAGCAATACAAGCAGATTCAAGTCAAGGAAGAACTGTTTCGGGTAGACGTAAGGAAGAACAGGCAAGGGAACAGTGAAAACTCAGAAGTACTGTAAGAAATGTCAGGCACATTTTCTTTCTTTTTTAACTTAAGGGAAACTTTGTTTCGCCTTTCTCTGAAAGCAATCTAGTTTAAAAAGGAGTTGAGATTAAGACAGAAGAGAGGACACGAGACCCTCTAACAGAGTCCAACAAGCTCAGACAGACAGACAGACAGGAGGGAGGACAGGCATTGGTCAGGACTTACATGTCAGGTCGTCTTCATCTTGGAAATGAGTTTGGCACAGGTTCTGGGCATCTCATCATTTTCTTTAGTCTTCTGCTCAATGGTCTCCTCCAGCTGGAGGCACATCGGCTCCTTCCCCAGGCTCGCCTGGAAGGCCAAGGCCTCCACTCGGGCCTTGCACTGGGCCCGGGCCATCTCCTCATTTGCCATCTTAAGTTTCTCTTCTTGGGCCTTCAGCGCTTGGTACCTTTTCAATCCGTACCGTGGAATCCTCAGCACACGACTTCAGGGAGCCTTATTCGTGCGCTAGCCTTCCATCACCTTCTGTTTCTCAAACCCCGCCCGAGGAGGTCAGGGGAAGATCTTCCCGTGGAGTTCAGGTCTGCAGGAAGTCGGCCTTTCTCTTTCAGGACCGCCTGCGTCTCAGCTTTGCCGAGTTCCTTCGTTCCTCATCGTCTCGTGCGCGATGCCTCTCGAGCCCCGCCGCCATCATCCCCGCCTCCCGGTCCTCCACGTGGGGCGCCTCACACCTACGCCTCAGCAACAGCTTCTCGCTTTGTGGCGCTTCCACAGCCGGCCCGAGGACAAGCGGAGAAGCAGCCGCGCGGGGTCGGCCCCGCCTCCTGGGAGGTCAAGTTCCAGTCCCGGGCGTCAGGAGGAAGGCGCGGCCTAGTCTCGCGAGAGGCTGCTCTCAAGGCCCACGGGCCGGTTTTTGACGGGCGCCTTTCAGGGCCGGGTTGAACGAAGGGCTACGGACTCTTTCCTCAGGGGCCGCTTCCTGAACGAGGGAGTCACCAGGTGCTCTGGAGAGTCCACGTCGGCCGGAGCCGGCACCTCAGCCAGGTCTTGGAGGTGCTGCCCATGCAGGTTGCGGCTCTGTCACCGATGGGACCGTGGGTGGGAGCAGACGGCACCCGACGCATTCGGCTTCCCGGCTCGCCCACCGCCCCCGTGGTCCACGCCGTGGTCGCCTCACCAAGTGATGCCCGCTGAGGCCGAAAGCAGCCGCCGCCTCGCAGGTGAGTCCTCTGTGGCCGCAGGCCCAGCGCTTTGTTCCTCGGCCACGGCCCGGCCGGCCGGCTCTGGGGGCCCGGCCACTCGGCCACCTCGGAACGGGTTAGTTTGGGTCGTCCAGCTGGTCCTAGTCCAGGTTGTCTGAACCCGGGGAGGGCGCCCGCGACCCTCAGCCACCTCCCGGGGCCTTTTCGGGCGGCCTTGCCCCCTCCCTCTCCGAGGGAGGTCTGAGGCCAGGTCTCTTCCGCAGCTGCCTCAGTGGCGGCGGCCTCGTCAGAGAAGTCCAATTCTGGGTTGTGGGCCCACTCCTCAGACAGTCGGCCATTTGGCCACTGGCCTCTTCCTGCTGAGGACTTGGGGACATGGCACCTTCAGGCTTCAGAGGGCGGGCAGGAGCAGTGGTCTCAGGACCTGAAGTCACCTGGGCCAGCCGGGCTGCGCCAGGCAGGTCTGCAAGGGGCCCTTCTCCACCAGGCACATTTTCTTGATCAAAGCAGGACGCTTTTTCTTCTTTGAAAGAAGAAAGAGAACAAGGTCTTGAATTTCCTTGAAGATCCGACTGAGGATCTTATTTAATTGCCTAGCAATGAGGTCCAACTATTAACTGCAAGATAAATTGCAAGAATGCGATGATAGGAAATACTTTAGAAGAAAATCCTGCACGTACAGGAAAAGAGTGAGGACAACATACATACAATGTAGAACGCTCCTTCAGTAGTCAAGGGAAAAGTGCAGTCATGGCGTACCGAGTAGTGACTCTGCCTGCAGAATTAGAAAAAGAAACTGCTGATCGAAAAATATTATTGCAAATAACAGGAGAAATATGGCGATGAATAAGAGAAAATGAAAAGGTAAAACCATAAGCCCAGTGTGCCCGTAATTCACAATTGTGGTAAAGGCCTTGAGGGTGATAAGGACTTTAGATCCCAGTGACCCACATGTGGCATGAGAGTCTAGCCTCAGCTTTTGAAGTGGTGGGGTCTGGAGTATTGATGTGTTAAGAGGACATTCCAGTAGTGACCTCTTAAAGCAACTGGAGCAGAAGTGAGAAGTCTTGATGATTCAGGAAACATATGTCAATCAGAAAACTGATTGTTTTTACTCTATTGATTACCGTTCTGACATATTCACTTATAATTTATTTTAGGGTTTAAATTTTTGCCCTGTAAAATAAGTACTGTTTTCCTAGAATTGAAGACTGATCAGTCAGCTATTAATTCCTTCCAAAGTCTTGGACAAATAGACATACTCATTGCAAGGGGAATCCCTTCAATTCATAATGTTCTGTAAAATAAAAATAAGCTTTTTGTTCTTTAGTAAAATCATTAAAGTACATAAAAAGTTATTAGGAGAAACTTTACCAGTAGTTAAAGCCAGAGAGTAAATTTTCCATATTGATTTTTTCCCACATCAATTGTAAACTAGGATGAATTCCGCCATATGATAGTTATATCTAGTTTCTACACTGAATATAGTTTTGGAACCAAGAACACTCTTCAGGCAATAGTAATTCTGTTTATCTATGTTAAAAATAGCCAAATAGTATGAATATATAAAATAAAATAGCAATATGTCTCTTAAAAACCTATTTCACAATGTCTTGAGGACAGTCTTCAGAGCATTCTTAAGGGGAAAGGTTAGGGGTTGGTAGGAGATTGCATGTGATAAATACACTCCAGTGGGTAGAATTCACGACGTGTTTAGATTTTTTTCCTCACGCTATTCCAAGGAATTTTTGATATCTCCATTTTTTGGTAGTGCAAATCAATATCGAGTCCAGGTTTTATTAAAAACAGCCAAGCAAATAAATTAGAACCACTCCCAACTGCTTGAGCTTGCATATTGAATTCAGACTCTCTGGTAAATGCATGTAGGTATTGATAAACTCAGCTCAGTTTAAAATTATGTTCTTCCCTGTTTGGTTTAGCTTCCTGAGAATCTATTCCCATATGCATCCTCCAGATTTTATATATACATACATATGTGTGTGTGTGTGTGTGTGTGTGTGTGTGTATAAAATTACAAATCTGTCAGTTATTTTTGGATGTATAAACCCTCTCTTCTCAAGTTTGACTTTGTAATTGGCCCTCAAGGCATTCTGGAAACTGACTGAAGTTAAAGACCTGGATGGGCATGGGTATTTTATGTTGGCCAGAGATACTGGTGGGAGTTTATGTATTAAATTGGGTACCAGATTTCAATGGGGAGACCAGAATCCCAGAGTGTCAGAGGCTGAGTAATGGGGCAGAGACCTTAGTTACCTAAGTAAGGAGGGAAATCTTATCTTGATAGGCTGCATGACTGGATGATAATCCAAATCTCTGACCTTGAGAGACATTTGGCGATGACACCACATCACCACATCTCTTAAGTCTACTCAATGAGTAGCCCTCTAAGATCCAAACTAACCTGTGTAAACACAAATCTAAGCCTCTCTTTCCTTTTTCATATCTTTCCTCAAATGTAACCTTTTCTTTGAGACCATCCAGCCATCCTATTTCATGTGTACCTACCCCTAGCCAAATGTGTATATTCTTTAAAGTACATGTTATATCCATCTCCCTTAATATAATGGAAGCTTTTGGAAGCAGGGAAGTTGACTATTCTTGAGGATGGACCTAAAGCAGCACTAGTGAGGTACTCTTCAAGGGCACACAATTTAAGGGGACACTAAAAAATCTCAGTAATCAAGATATAAAATATTTTAATGCAATAATCGAAAAATATCATTAATGCAAAATAATCCATGATGAATAAAGTAGCAATATTTTAAATAAAGACAGGATTCATAATAATACCATACTGAGCCATATTAGAAACCTAGGCAAAAGGAAAAAAAAACAGTAATACTGATCCAGTGGTGTGGGATTTTCACAGTGAAGTATGAGTTGCTGTACCTATTCCCATACCATTATGTAAAAAGCACAATGTTTGGATAACATCTTTAGATTTTGGTGAAGACATGTAACTCTTTTAGGTGGATTTCTCTGACCCATTAACTGGATTGCTGCCAAAGCTACGAACTTTCAGTCAAGTTCAGAGCAAGAGAAGTTTTCCCACCTGGTTCTGGCTGTTCACGTTTCTCGTGTCTTGGGGAATTGATGTTACTAATGGGTCTGTGGCATAAAAGGATCTCCATGGAGTTTGCAACAAACCCTGATAGGAGAATAGCAGCAGAGGCTGTGGGGTTTTGGAGCAAAGCCACTAATTTTTTGTTGAATAATTTTTCTCTCTTTCTATCTCTGAATTTTGGCAACGTGCATCTCCCAACTTAGAGATGTATAAATTAAATACACAGGCTTTTCCAGCCTTCTGTGCAGCTAGGGTGTGTGCACGTGAATTAGGATCTGTCAATCAGATATTCTCACCCCAGACCTTGATTTAGGATCTAATGACTGAAAGAAGTAGATGCCACATAAAATTCGTTTTGCTTTGTGGGAAGAGGGAACTCTTTAATTTCCAGGGTCAGTAGTAGCTGAAGTTCTAATGACAGTACGAGGGTGTGCCCACTGATGTCAGCAGAGGCGGCTTCACTGAACAATTCTGCATTGTGGTGTCAATTCTGACTGCACACATAGCCTCCAAACCTAGGTATACATAGCCTCCAAACCTAGTTATTTGTCCTTCCTGGAAGTTGTGTGAGTTATCCAATGCACTTTAATTTCTTTTCAGATTAATTTGTGAAAGGTTGTTCCTGTTACAATTATGAGTTGTTTTTTTTTTTTTTTTTTGGTACGCGGGCCTCTCACTGTTGTGGCCTCTCCCGTTGTGGAGAACAGGCTCCGGACGCGCAGGCTCAGCGGCCATGGCTCACGGGCCCAGCCGCTCCACGGCACGTGGGATCCTCCCGGACCGGGGCACGAACCCGTACCCCCTGCATTGGCAGGCGGACTCTCAACCACTGCGCCACCAGGGAAGCCCTATGAGTTTTGACTTACATATTAATGTATGGATCCTGCCAAATGAAGAAAAGATTCCAGGTTTAACCTTAAGTAGTTTGGCCTATTAAGAGAAAATGTTTTCTTCTTTAAATAATGCCTGGAAACTTACTTATGCATTTCTTAACTTATCTTCCTTCTTGCTGTACATAGTGACTTGCCCATGTAGTATGAGTTACATACATACAGTTGGCTGAAATGAACAAGAATATGACTCACACCATTAAATAAATCACCTATCTTAATATATCCTAGATTCTTAACTTACCATTCATTCTATATAAACAAACAACGAGTAGTGAGTATCTGAGGAAAATTAGAGTGGTAGGCATCTTTATAGCACTGAGAAGGTAACCTGAGACAGGCGGGTATGTATAAAATAAGGGAAATATATTTCTGTTGGAGAAACAGACTGTATTTTCAAGTGTAGTCTAGAATCTGGGATACCTTTTGAAGCAATAACTGAGGGTTTGCAGTGTCGAGCCTCTCTGAGACATTCACAGTTGCCCCATGGTTCACTACAGTTCACTAGGTGTGAGGAAGATTTGAAAGCACCTGGGATGAAATTGAGGCCAAACATCCCTGCTTAGTCACAGACGCCCTTTTCTTCTGCTGCCCCAAGGAGATCCCTGTGGGCTTTCTCAATGACTAAATCTGCCTGGTCTGGCTTTCTGAAGATGGTGTGATTTTAAAGGGATAGATGCCAAGAGGAAAAAAAGGAGGCTGGCAGGGATTTTGGCGGCAAAGGCAAGGTCTTCAGTGGTGAAGGAATCCATGTGTCTGCTGCCTCAGTGGCATATGCATTTTGTGATGTTTGGAGAGTATCCTACAGACTTTAGTGAAGACAGACTGTATTGATTTCTGTTTGCTCCTTCACGTTTAGCTACAAGTTTCAATAGCAACAAAACTTCAGAGGCTGTGAAAACTGATTAGTGAAGCCATCAGGTGCACCAAGAGAAACAAAAGCACAAAGACTAGTCAATAGAGAGGTTCATGCAGCTTATAAATGTCTCTCCTTTAGCTTCCTGTTCCTTTCCAGGAGGTGAAACACCATAGTGCCATGTAACTAGTAACAGAGGTAAGTGTCCTTCTTCTTCCCCACCCTGCCCCCCAGGCGAAAAGAAACTAAAGTTCTGATAATGCAACAAATAATTCAACAGACTTTGAGTTTTAGATGAGTAGGATCTATCCCCTAACAAGAAAGGTTTTTAGCCAGCAGTTTTAAGAGCAAAGTGATAACTGTGAGGATAAAACAAGAGGCATATTCACAGGTGTGACAAGCATGATAAATGCATCTTTCTAGAAACTTGACCCAAAAAGTAATAGGCCTGGGGTTGGCTCTCTCCTGCCTCTGACAGGAGGGCTTTTTACTTCCACCTGTAAATGGCCAACTTCAATCAGCAGTAGCTACTTTCGGTGATGTTTCTGCAGTCACCAACCCAAGCCACCCCCATCTCCTTACAGGTCAACAGCATACAAGATAGTCGTTGGAATTCAGAGCTGGCGTCAGAGCTGGGTGATATCCTTCTGCATCCTCTTACCCTTGCCCCAGCAATCAAATTCATTCTGTTAACAGCTTGCCAAATCAGCCAGCCTAGTAAACTCTCTGTCTTAGAAAGGAAATCTAGACATTCATATTGGTTTATATTGTTTTTCTCCCCTCAGTGTGATCTTGGGAACCTTGCCAGGGGGTCTGATGACTGTCGGCTGATGATGCCACGTGAAGTCTTTAATAAGCTGACATTTCCTGTTGATGAGCTGCCATGTCTAAAGGCCAAACCAAACAGTGTTTAGGCTCTTTGGATCCCAGACTCTGTTTTGGTCTTTTTCTCTTCCTTCTCCTGGAGTTGTCAGCTCTGCCCACCCTGTGTTTCTCCATCTCACCTTTGTAGATATGCAATACAAAGGTCAGATGGCAGGCACTGCCTTCCAGCAAGACTGAACCTACTGAAAAACCCTTGGGCTGTGTTGCTGGCTTTGTTATGAGACACAGAGGGGAGCATTGGCTGGAAGTGTTTCCTGTGAGAGGGAGAGGCTGTTTTCTGAGAAGGCAAATGGAAGCTTGTCAGATGGGTTAAAGGAGGAGGCAAAACGTTTTTCTCTTTCAAAGTTCTTGTGACTGTTAACTGAAACATGAGTAAAGAATAAAAATGCTGAAGTTAAGGAAGTAAAACCTGGGAGCAGGAAATTAAGAAAGAGTATTGCCAGCTCGACTGGCCTAAACTCTCATATTTTTTAGTGTCTCTTACTATATCACAATCAGTGGTAGATTATATCCTTAGACCTAAAAATGAGAGCCCTGTAGAAGAATTTTAGAGTTTGATTTTGTTTCTTAAGAGTGTGGGTTAATGCACACTGGCAAGGCTGCTGAGTGGCAGGTCAGCAACTGTTCACCGTTAAGGTGGCAAAGGACATGTCTGGAGTTGGGCATGACCTACACAGAGCTCTGTGGCAGCCTAGTACACATGCCTCTAGGGTCAGGCTGCTGGGATCTTATGTGATGTTGAAATCACAGGATAACGTTTTGCTCCATGTGTGTTGGTGGGTAGAATGAGGTGATATATGAAATATAGGGAGAATCCAGGGTATGATTTCCTTCCAAGATTTTGATGGTAACATACCTACCATATAACATCTTAGCCAAGGTTTTATAACCCTAAAAGGGAAACAACTATTAATCATTTTCCCTCAACACTGTTCATCAAAATACCCTTACACATTTTGGTGAGATCTTTTAAATCTCTCTCTCTCTTTTTTTTTTTTCCTCTCTTTTTTAGTGTTTTTCCAAGTGTCAGGAAATATATTTACTTTTATTGCAATGAGATATTAGTATTTCCCTTGATGATGACCATTTTCTCCAGAACTAATTGAAAATGACTTTTTCCTCTGTGTGGCTTCATCAGGAAATCTGGTTTTTGCTCGATATAGCAGCATCAGCTTAGTAACTGAACGACTCACATGCTAATAATGCTGGGCAGTTTTCTCTAAATTTATAATTTATAGTCTACTCTGCAGTAGTTCTTTTTTTTTTTCTTTTTGGTATTGGTTTTGATGGAGAAGTAAAGCAAAATGCCTAAAGGGTCCAAGCAAATAACATAAACTAGTGAAGTAAATTACACATTGAACACTAAGCATTGGTGTTTGTTACCAGTAGGCAGGGGAAAGTAGCAAGGGGTCCATATATAAATAAGTATTCAATTCCGATTTCAGGTCTGTACATAAGAGAAAGAACCCTGATCCCCAGAGGAGAGAACTGATAAGAACAAGGCTCAAAATGAGCCTTGGGAACAGATTCCTGGAAAGACCACAGACCTAGAAGGAACTGGGAACATTGGCCAAGCAACAGAGCAAACCAGAAACAGGAGAATGAGGCCAAAGGCAGGCCAGTAGTTGAAAGTAACCAGGATGTACTGATTATTGAGCTTTAAACACTGCGTGGAAACAGGACTTATTTCTGCATCATGGATCCTGAATCTGATCATCCTCAAAGAAGACTTGAGTAATGTGGGGCACATGGGCACCAGGAGTGATACCTAAGCAGCAGGATTTTCGGTCAGTGAGCTATCATTCATCTTCATATTCTACCACATGGGTGGGTAGAGGAGGGAGGCAGATGTATTTTTACTGCTTTTTTGGTCTTATTACCAATTCAATATATGTTAATTATTTTTTAAGCAAAAATGAAGAGGAACAGAAAGAAGAAAATTACCCAGATCTGTATTTCATATCTGTATCTCACAGGCATTTCAAACTCCATATGGCCTACATTAAAGTGACTATCCTCAAATCTACTCTTCAAAATATAGCCCCTGGACTTACGTGATCCTGCTATTTAATCACCCAAGCCAGATACCCGTGATTCAGTCATGATTTCTCTTTTTTTCTTTCCTTAGTCACCACCAAATTGTATTAATTTATCTAATTTTCCTGGAATTTATTTTCTTCTCTCCATCTTCCTGCTACTGTTTTAGTTTGTAGGCATATTATCTCTCACACAGGTGGTTGCAATAGTCTCTAATTGATCTACCTGTAATAAGTCTCTCTCTTCTAAATCCATTCCAGTCAATATCACTGGTTTTTCTAAAGAAAATATTTGCAAATGACGACATCACTGACAAGGACTTAATTTCCAAAATATGCAAAAAGCTTATTCAGCTCAGTGAAAGAAAAAAAAAAAACAAAACACAACACCCAATCAAAAAATGGGCAGAAAACCTAAATAGACATTTCTCCAAAGAAGACATACAGATGGCCAACAGGCACATGAAATGATGCTCAACATTGCTAATTATTAGAGAAATGCAAATCAAAACTACAATGAGGTACCACCTCACTCTGGTCAGAATGGCCATCATCAAAAAGTCTACAAATGATAAACACTGGAGAGGGTGTGGAGAAAAAGGAACCCACCTCTACTGTTTGTGAGAAGGTAAATTGGTGCAGCCACTATGGAGAACACTATGGAGGTTCCTTAAAAAACCAAAAGTAGAGTTAGCATATGATCCAGCATTCCCACTGGGTATATATCTGGAAAAGATGAAAACTAATTCAGAAAGATACATGTGCCCCTATGTTCATAGCAGCACTATTTACAGTATCTAAGACATGGAAGCAACCTAAGTGTCCATTGACAGATGAATGGATAAAAAAGATGTGGTATAAATATATACACTAGAATACTACTCAGCCATAAAAAAGAATGAAATAATGCCATTTGCAGCAAATGGATGGACCTAGAGATTATCATACTAAGTGAATTAAGTCAGACAGAGAAAGACAAATATCATCTGATATTGCTTATATGTGGAATCTAAAAAAATGATGCAAATGAACTTATATACAAAACAGAAATAGACTCACAGACATAGAAAACAAATTTATGGTCACCAAAGGGGAAGGCAGAGAGGGGTAAATTAGGAGTATGGGAATAACAGATACACACTACTATACATAACATAGATAAACAACAAGGACTTACTGTATAGCACAGGGAACTATATTCAATATTTTTTAATACCTATAATGGAAAAGAATCTGAAAAACAATATACATATGTCTATGTGTAACTGAATCACTTTGCTGTATACCTGAAACATTGTAAATCAACTGTACTTCAAAAAAAAAATACAATGTTGATTGTATTTCTAAGTGCACTTCTATCTTTTTATTAATTACCTAGAAGTTACAAACTAGCTCTCCACATGCTTAATGCATCAGGGCATTATATGTTTGGCCTAAGCCAAACAAATAAGTAGGATATATCAAGCTTTTGCTATAAAGAAAATATTGCTTAATTGAAGTACATTAAAATTAAATAATTTCAGCCATCAGAAAACAACATTCAAAGAGTGAAACAGTGAGCCACATAGAAGAAGGAGATGTTGATAATTCATATTTCTGGCAAAGAACTGATATTCAGAATATGTAAAGTTTTCTTAAAATTCAATTTTAAGAGGCAGCCAACACAATAAAGGAAACAAGCAACAGTCATTTGCACAACAGAGGACATTCCAACAGCCAATAAACATATGAAAAGGGGCTCAAATTAAAAATACAAAAAAATACTACTAGCCATTGATCAGAATGGCTAAGATGAAAATTGCAGACCAGATAAGGGAGAACAGGAAGCAATAGGAATGTTCATACACTGTTGGTGGGAATGTAAATTGGTAAACAACATTTTACCAATCCATTGTATGGCAATATTTCCTAAGCTGAATATATGCATATCTTGTGACACAGCAATTCTACTCTAGATACATACCCAGTAGAAATCCATAAAAATATTTATCAAAGACAACCCAAATGTCCATCAGCAATAGAATGGGTAAAGTAATCATGGAATGATATTTTACAGCAGTGAGAGTAAGAAAATTACTGTTACATTTCAAACATGAATGAATCTTGAAAACAACAGTGAGTGAAAGAAATCAGATGCAAGAAGAGTCTATGTTGTATGATTTCACATAGGTACAGTTCAAAACCAGAGAAAACGAATCTGCTGTGTTAGAAATCTGCTGTAGTTAGTCTTCAAAAATGGGATGGATAGTGATTAAAAGAAGGTTCACGGGGACTTTCTAAAGTTCTGGTAATGTTCTATTTGTATCTCACTGGCATGGGAGTGTTCACCTTGTGAAAATTCATTGAGTTCCATACTTTCGATTGTTCATTTTTCTATTTATTTCTTTCAATAAAAAGCTGGAGAGAGTATCATTAAAAACATAAATAACTTAACATAGGCACACACTTTAATGAGATAGGGAACTCCTTCAAGAAACCTAATCAAAACCAGTTTTGTTCTTGCTTTTAGTCTATATATTCTTTGTACTTAATTCAATTTATGTTATACAATTTTATCCTTACTGATTCATTTTCTTACATATATGTTATGTTACGGACCTTTCAAGGGCCTTTTCATGATCTGTCCTTTTCACCATGTATTTTACAGTGGGTGAAGCACCCATTGAATGACTGACAAATTACTTAAGCATGCTCTCTTCTTCTCTATGCTATATTAGCTAGAAAAGGGGGATTTTATAGTGCATTAATTTTTAGGTTCCCACCTAATATAATTATGAAATCTGTATTCACAGGGATTTGTCACTAATTTATTCTCACTGATATTAAAAGGTGAATTATTATAAAAAATAAATGTTTGTTTTTGAGTCATATATAACACAATGTTACTGAATAAAATCAGAATATAGGGCTTCCCTGGTGACGCAGTGTTTGAGAGTCCGCCTGCCAATTCAGGGGACATGGATTCGTGCCCTGGTCCAGGAAGATCCCACATGCCACAGAGCGGCTGGGCCGGTGAGCCATGGCTGCTGAGCTTGCGCGTCCGGAGCCTGTGCTCCGCAATGGGAGAGGCCACAGCGGTGAGAGGCCTGTGTACCGCAAAAAAAAGAAAAAAAAAATCAGAATATATATCATGGCACTTTTGTCACTATTTTTCTTTCCTTTGTATTAAAATAAAAAATGACATGTAAATAATCTGTGTGGTATTTATCAAGAAATAAAGAATGTGGAAAATTCAAATAATTGTGTATAGAACACTCATAAGAATAACTACAATGAACTGGAGCTGATCAACTTGAGATTAATGTGAAATTCTAAGTGTAAAAACTGAAAAAAAAAAAGTGCTTTTATCTAAGATTCTTTAAGAGGAAGAAATCATTATACCATTATACCCTTCTTAGGAAAAAGTGAATTTCTGGGAATTGCCAATGACTCGCCTTATCACAGAAGATATTTATTGGATAATAATATATTTTTCCCTGTTCTTAATAATAAACGTTAAAAATATAAAGAAGAATTCAGCCTGAAATTTGCTATATAAAGCATAAAAAAGATATAAGTACTGAGAAATTTTGAAGAAGAGTTAGCAACAGGTAAGGATCAAATATTATTTGTTGCGTAAATCACGTTTTATTTGTAGAACTTTGTGAAACATTCATAATAAAATGGGAGACTCACCTAGTTTCAGTTTCAAATAAACCTGAAACTCAGGGAGGTTCAACAAAAGTTTTGCCAAGGTTCATGAACTTTCATCGAATGTGGGCTGATTTTTTTTTTTTGGAAGTTGGACCAGTCAATAATTTTCACCATGTTTAGACTACATTTCTTTAAAAATGAAAACTTGCAGATGGAAAACAAAGGAAGCTAAAATGCAAACAACCTTTGCTTAATTTTTATCAACGTAATCTGGTGTAATTTTTTCCTATGTTTTAAAAACTTAAAGTCAATTTTGACAGGGCAAAAAAATACCTTGGTTTGCTCTTCTATCTTGTCTGCAGAGAAAACTTAACAGTATTAATATTACTTGTGATGCTGCTTTTCATGAAAAAACAATAGGAGTGAACATAAGTGCATTTGTATAATAAGAATACGTTTATTGTTCAGTTACTGTTTTAAATACTATACAAGTATTATATCATTTAATTCCTTCTACAGTTCTCTGTGGTAGGTCCTTTTATAGAGAAGACTAAGGTTCAATGAGAGGTAAACTAATTTGTCCAATGTTTTTGCTTTTGAAGTTAAAGTTGATTTTGTGGGCAGCCCAGGCAATATAAGGCTGTTTACCTATCTTAGTCCTCTGAAATGAATAAGTATATTTCTGGGTCGGATGTTCCGTTATCAGCCAACTTTTCTTCTGCTTCAGATTGTTTAGAAAGAGAATCATTCATTAGTGATGCTCTATGAGAATGACTAAACTACAACTTGGAGAAAAGCAGAGTACCAGCATCACTGGATTCTCCCTGAATATCTTTGAGGAAGTATGACAGTTGATGGGAATTAGTATGAAGAGGAAGAAAGGTGAGGTACTGACAGACATAATGCATTAATTGAAGGCATAAATTATTTCTTGAAGTGGTCTAGTGTTCATAATAAAGATGTCCCAGGCTTGAGTACTATCTACATTGTACATTTGTCATAATTTGTCATAATTACAAAAATATTTAATGAGCACTTAATAATTTTGTTCAAATTCAGTTTTCTAATTAAGGTACAAGCAAACAGCTGAAATACATACAAGAATATCTTCATACACATTTTTGTACTTGAAAAAAATTACTAGTTAAAAAAAGAAATATTGCTTTCATTTGGACTCACTCCCCTTTTGGGGTCAGCATTCATAAATGGGAAGTATACAAGGACATATGTGCCATTTTTAAATCTTGTCCTGTTTTCATTTACCTTTCAATTCTACCTAATGAATGGGAATCTTTAAGAATATTATATGTAGACTTGAAAGACCTTAAAATTTATTATTCAAAAAAATTCTTGGATTTTTAAAGATGACCTGTATAATTCAAAATTAATCAACTAAGGACAAACTTTTGCAATTTTAGAACAGTACACTCTTCTGACTACCTTCAGATTTGAATTTGAAAACTTGAACACTAGGTTAATAGTTGTGTAGTTGAAACTTTCTACTGCCATGAAGGTTTAGGATAGGAGGTATATTAAATGGTTAATAAACCATTCCTCAGTGGAGCAACTATAGAAGTTCACAGCTGCCTGAACATGAGTTCAGTAAAGTTTATAATAAGAAAATTATAGTTATTTTCTCAGAAAACGAAACTATCCAAGTGGCAGGATAGCTCTCTAAAACATATGCATCACTTCAGTCTGCTATTTATTGCATGCGTATTCTCATTTATCATGGTTTCCTGGCCCCTTTATAGTTCAACTCTGACAACTGTAAATCAACAGAAAAGATGAGACACAGTGGTAAATCAAAGTAAAGAATAATTAACTTGAATAAGTGGAAAACATGCTTGGTATTATGGTTGAAAACAATTTGTATAGCATTTAACAGGAAAGTAGTACAGCCTCTGTGCCAAGAGTGTAACCAATAGTATTTTCAAAACCATCAGACCATTTAGTTATTTGGCATAAATACATAAAAGAGTAATTAATGTATGGAAACCATCAGTTGCATTGTGCCTATTACTAAGAAGCCTTTTTAAATGAAATTCCTTAATCTTTAAAGCTATTTCTCATTCATTCACTTAATCAATTGCTGATTCTGGTAGAAACTTCAGCTTTTGCTGGTCTGTTGTATCACAGTAATCTCGGATTCCATTTGGAACCCTACACTTGGCTAGAACATTCATCAAAGCTAAAAACATTCTGTTCTTGATACTGATCCAGTTGCTTAGCCTCTACCCTAGAGGATTTGTATTAAATATAACACTGTTGTGCACTGTGAAATTTCTCCTGGTTTAAACAACACTTGAAACATATCCCATCTGTAATACACCAAAGGTGAATGATGATCAGGCATACGTTTTTGAAAACTGCAGTTCTGTCAGTCTTCAATTTAATCACAATCAGAATCTATACGTCCTTTATTTTTACACAAGAGAAGCATTCTGAGCATACTGTTGGCCCAGTAAAACTACAGGATGTACTATGTGGCTTACTTCTTAATTAAATATGTTGAATCATTAATATCAATCAAAACTAGAAAAAAACTGGTTTAAAATCCTATTATAAAATGTCTTCCTTTTAAGTCCTGAGTTTTATAGCACCTAGGATGAGACAGAGTCAAACTGTTGTTTTGACCTATCATGCACATGTCGTCCTTCCAGGATTTTCCATGTTATTTGACAGGCTTCTTTACACTTTGTTTGAAAAATATAACATAAACTTTGCAATAACACATGTGAAATGAAGTCAAATAGTGTCTGTATAAACTTGACAAATTCAATTCATGGAAAAAGCTGAAATGTCAACAAGGTCTTGGTCAGAAGGTTACAAAATTTGCCTGCTATTATTATTATTTTATCTCTCTTAGCAACAGATTTTGGTTTGTTTAAGCTAAATAGTTCTTTAGGAGGCTGACATTGAGATGATTTAGTACATAACAGGGCTTGGCTTGTTAAACTACAAAGAATTAATCCCACTAGATTTCACAAATAGCACCTGCTCAAGCCTGCTAGAGTTGTCTGTCTACATGGAATGCGTCAGAGCAAAATTTGGCAGGAACAACAGACAGACTGAATTATCAAAAATCCAGAACGTTTGCTCTAAAAGAAACCTGCTCTCTTTTTACCGCTGAGTGTTTATTTGGAAATTAACCTTGAATTAGCCAATTTCAAATGACTAAATAATCAAAAAACAGTTTTAAACATTGTGAGATATATAGTAGGTAGTATTAATTGCTCTAAGAGTCTCTTTAAAAACCTTTTAAGAGGGACTCAGACTCTTCTAGAGTAACTGTGGATACAACAAGTGCATCATTGGGTGTAAACTTGGATACAAGGAATTTTGCAGGTTCAGTAAGTAGCTTTTCCCAGTTCATGTGGTAGATTGGCCTTTCCTTGGTACAAAATCTCTCGTGTCTTTTTTTTTTTTTTTTTTGGCCGCCCTGCGCAGCATGTGGGATCTTAGTTCCCTGACCAGGGATCAAACCCATGCCCCCTGCACTGGAAGCGTGGAGTCTTAACCACTGGACCACCAGGGAAGTCCTCTCATGTCTTTTCTTTTTTTTTTTTTTTTTTTTTGCTGTACGCGGGCCTCTCACTGCTGTGGCCTCTCCCGTTGCAGAGCACAGGCTCTGGACGTGCAGGCTCAGCGGCCATGGCTCACGGGCCCAGCCGCTCCGCGGCATGTGGGATCTTCCCGGACCAGGGCACGATCCCGTGTCCCCTGCATCGGCAGGCGGACTCTCAACCACTGCGCCACCAGGGAAGCCCTCATGTCTTTTCTTATAAGGGCAGTAATGCCATCATGATGGCTCCACCCTCATGACTTCATTTAACTCTAATTACTTCTCAAAGGCCCCATCTCTAAATACCATCACATTGGGGATTAGAGCTCAACCTATGAATTTGGTGGGACACAATCAGTTCATAATAGTGCATATGTTTATATTTGATAGGAATATAAAGATTAGAAATAACTAATTTATCAATGAGCTAGGGCTTTCAAAATATACTAATTTTCAGGAGGTTTAATAAAAAATTATGTTAGAGCATATTTCCTGTATCTTTCATATTTCTTATTATGTGCCATAATTTTTCTCTATAGTAAATATTGTTCTCCTCCCTGAATTTCTGTCACTAACAAATACTCATAGTAGTTTTGTAGGGCAAATGATCCAGTTGCTGTTAGCACTGGAATCAAAGGTTTTACTCTAAAATTATATTTTCTATAGTTTATTCTTTGTTTCCTTTCTAGACTCAGGAAAAAAATCCATGTTCTTATTCAAGTATAGCAAATAATGTCTTCATTTTCATTTTATTAACTCCTTCTTATGAAAGAGAGGTTAGAAAAGGTGTTGAAATCTTTGCTAGAAATTATGTGAAAAGTCTGAATTCTCTTTGCCACACAGTGAAATGAGTGAAAAAATATTGGGACTGAACACTTGTTATATGTCAAGCTGATTTAATGGACCATATAGTAAATAGTTTAATTTTTATGCAATAAGGAAAGTTTTCAGTATTTTTAATGTTAAACATAAAGATGATTTTCTAATATGTGGTTTAAAAAATCATACATCAAAATGTATATGGCAAGTCCATTATCAAGTAAAAGATCTCAAAAGTAAAAAATGCCAGTGTTATTTTCATAGCAACAGTTTCTTGTTTTATATAAACATTGTTGATTAGTTACTAGGGCCAGGTTTGTTTTAATTTTTATAATTTATCTAATTTCATATATTTGAACTGTGGCATATTTTAGGATATTATCAACTTATGCATAAGAAATTTTGTGGGTTGCTGAAGTAGTCCTACCATGAAAACACATCCTTGGAATATATTCCTTATAAATAAGTATCAATATCAATCAAGGGATACCTTGGGATATATATTCCACTTACTTATAGAGCAGAAGTAAACTCTATAATATATCCAGAAGAAGAAATGATTTAGATAAGACATTACTACTTTAAAAGAAAAGAAAAGTTAATTGAGATATAATTCACATACCACAAAATTCACTATTTTAAAGTGTACAATTCAAAGGGTTTTAGTATATTCACAAACTTGTGCAACCATTGCTATTATTTACTTCCAGAACATTTTTATCACCCATAAATGAAACTCCACACCCATTATCAGTCAGTCTCCATATCTTCCTCCCCCAAGCCCCTGGCAACCACGAATCTACTTTGTGTCTCAATGAATTTGCCTATTCTGGACATTTCATACAAATGGAATTATACAATATGTGTCCTTTTGTATCTGGCTTCTTTCATTTAGCATAATGTTTTCAGAGTTCACTTATGTTTTAGCATATATCAGTACTTCATTCCTTTTATGGTTGAATGGTATTCACTGTGTAGATACACCACATTTTGTTTCACCATTTCATTAGTTGTTGGACATTTGGGTTGTTTCCATTTGAGGAGCGTGCTATTTTGAATAAGTATATTATGAAAATTTATGTACAAGTTTTTGTGTACCACTATGCTTTCAATTCTCTCAGGTACCTAAAATTGGAATTGCTGGATCATAGAGTAACATGGTAAGCTTTTTGAGGAAGGTCGAACTGTTTTCAAAAGTCGCAGCACTAATGTGGTGACATCACTGATTAGCCAGATTAGACAATTCCAGAACTTTATACCTCCACAAAAGCAACTGATAAGCTAGCAAAAATCATTAGAATCACCTTGTTCAGAACTCTGGAATCCTCTCAAAAACTTATCATAACCAGAGGAAAGCTTAATGAAGAAAGACGTTGCTGCATTGCACTAAGAGAGTGCTCTGGCATTTTAAGTTGCTGCTCATTTTCCCCACTCACAGGTTAGCAGTAGCTATGATGATGACAGCTTAAAATCCTGGTGCAGGTTACTAGTGCCAGAGGGAGCAATATGGACCTTATTCTCAAAAACTGGCTGTGAATTTCATCCTGTTTGGTAGATTCTTGAAGGACCAGTGCAAGGGCTTGCCATTGTTTTGCCTGATTTGGAGTATTGCCAGGACAAGGGTGGCTTCTTGGGTGGGTGTTTACAGACCAAAAAGGTTAGTAAGCATGAGGTTGAGATATGTGGAGCAATAAGGGCTTTTAAAAGCTCCTGCTTGCATCAGATAATTAAGCAACACACATGCCTGGGATCAGACATATGCTCAGCAAAGGTCTAAGAGAATCTTAATCTGTTACCTCTGGCTAACCTCTACACTCCACACAAACACAAGTGAAGGCTAAGGCAGAGTTGTAAAAAGTCTGGCTAAGTGTTAAAGGTGTGTCTCAGAACAGAGCCCAAGTATAAACTGGCAATTTCAGTGGTCACACATGACAAAGAATATAGGCTTTACAAAAATAGTTCAGAAAAGTCACTGAAACAAAACAAAACAAAAAATAACAACCCACAATAAGCCGTTAAAATTCTGCGAATGAGAATAATCTGATTTCTAGAGCTGTCACGTTATAATATTCAAAGTGTCCAGTTTTCACAAAATAATTACAAGGCATGCAAAGAAAGAAGAAAATGTGGCCTATTCACAAGAACAAAGACATTAATAGAAACTTTACCTGAAGTATCCTGTGCACTGGACTTACTAGACAGAGATTTTAGATCAAATATTTTAAAAATGCTCAAAGTGCTAAATGAAACTATTGGCAAAGCAAATGGCTTTAAAAAAAGAGCCAAGTAGACATTTGGAGCCTAAACATAACAATAACTGAAATGAAAAGTTCACTAGAGTATTGCAACAGCGGGTGTCAGCAGAAGAAAGTATCAATGAAATTAAGATAGATCAATTTAGATTATTCAGTCTGAGGTGCCAAAAGAAAAAAGGATGAAGACAAATGAAGAAAACAATAATGGAGTCTGAGATCTATGGGACAACATCAAGTGGGCCAACGTGCATAATTGGAGTCCCAGTGGTAGAGGCAAAAAAGGAGCAGAAAGAATGTTTGAAAAAATATTGGCCAAAAACATCTCTTATTTGATGAAATATATAAATCTGCCCATACAAGAAGCTCTAAGAACTTCAGGCAGGATAAATTCAGAGAGATCCACACTAAGACACATTATAGTCAAATTATCAAAAGCCAAAGTGACTGCATCATTTTGTTTCCCCACCAGCAGTATATGAGTGTTCTGATTTCTCTATATCCTCACCAACTCTTGTTAATGTCTTTCTTTTATTATAGTCATCTTAGTTAGTGTAGAGTGGTATTTCATTTTTTAAAATTGCATTTCCATAATGACTAATGATGCTGAGCATTTTTTTCATGTACTTATTAAGAAAACTTCTTTAACTGGCAATTGGAACAAAACAGATCAGCCTTTGATCCAGCTAATGTGAAGACAGTTCGAGTAATATCCAACAGATCCATTTGGCCACAAACTGCAGTCAAGGATAATTCTCACACCTGTCCTGCTTGCAAAACTGGACCTAAGGAACTCTGTCCTCATGTGAGGCAAGTTGATAAAAAACATTTACCCAGAACTCATAAAGAAATCCTACAGAAGAAAGGAAAAAAATAACATCATCCAAAGATTCAAAGGGGAAGCATATCTTTGGGAAAAAAAATAATATTTCAGAAGCTGTTCTGCATTTTCAGCATGATATGAGAGGGTCTGGACTCTAGAAAGTAAGAATGGAAAACTATAAGAACCAGTTGAAACGAAAATGTGAAGAAAATGAAAAGAATTGATACAGGTAAACATTTCAAGAGTAACAATTAACATCTCCATTTGAGGAGATAAAAAAGCCTAAGTAGCAGTACAGGGAATTAGCAAGGTGGAGAATGAACATAAGAAGCTCTCCTTGAATTAATTGGAGAGTGACAGAGATGTGAAATGATGAGTTTATGGAGATTGAGAAAAGAGACAGGAACCAACAAAAAATTATAGGCATAGCTATGAAAGAAACCTAAACAACCATTTAAAAGACACAGTTCAGGTGGTATTAACAGATCTCTAGGGCACCACTCCCCCACTGCGAGAATTTTAGTTCCTGGCTTGCTATCCATTCTCTTTAGTACTACTCCTCTCATGATTCTTGATTGTTGGAAATTGCAATTAGTACATAGATGATAACCTCTCACACACTGCCCTCATAGTTCTTATCAACAAACTGGTCCAATATTCATAAATGATGATGTAAAATTACCTAAGCTAGACCACTTCTGTGACCTCAGGTTTGGGAATCTCACTCTCTGACTTCTTCCTACCTTGCTCTAGCTTACTCCCTCTCATACACATAGACACAGTTCTGTTTTCCTGGCAGAAAAACTTTTTACACTCACTGCATAGACCTTATCACATTTTCACTTTCCTCCTTCAGATACATTCCTTCTTCCTCAGCTTATATTCTAGTAGTAATCATTATAATCACTCCTTCTATACACCATCAACTCCTGACTCCCCTAAACTGTCACATTTTCATGGAAAAAAAACCAGACTCTTGTTAATCCTAACTCTGCCTGCTCCATTTTTATACCAATGCAATAGAATAGTATAAAATGCAAAATCATGCTGACTGGCTTCATTTTAAATTCATGGTAGAACTGAACTACCCATAGAGCTACCTTGCTGTCCTGGTCTTTTCATTTTCCCTGTTGGCCTGGGAACCATTTTACACCTTTCTTCTCCAACCTCCAATAGATGATCACCATCCTCACTCTCAGCTACCTTTGATTCACATTTGACTGAAAAATAAAAATTGAAGTAATCGGGAGGGATTCTCCACTTCATCATACCAAACTGCATATGCATATGCTCTGCCTCCCTCTTACAATATAGAAACTATTATTGACTTCCATTAAGTCAGTAGTCTATAGCTTCCTCTTCCAAATGGAAGCTATAGACTTCCATTTAAGTCTGACCTCTCTCATCTATTTTAGGTCCCTTTCCTAACAGTTTTCCCCTTTCTTATGCTAATTTTCTGCTTCCTAATTTTCACTCCTCCACTGAATTATTCCCATCTGAATACAGATATGCCATATTTTCCATCTTCAAAAGAAATTATTTTGTTTCAGTAGCTACTTGTAGCCACCACCCCATTTACTTGCTTACCTTTACAGCAGTATTCTTTGGAAGAATTTTCTGTACTCATTTTTCCTATCTTTTCCATGCTTCCTTAAGCCCACCCCAATCAAAGTTTCAGTTTATCAGTCCAGCAAAACAACTAATGCTAAGGTCACCAACCACCAGATTGCTAAACCCAAGGGTCAATTCCTAGACCTTCTCATGCTCTACCTATTAGCAGCCATAGCTGATACCTTCTCTTCTTGAAACACTTTCCTCATTGGCTGTCACTCTGTTGGCTTTCTTTCTCCCTCTTAAGCTGCCCCTTCATCAGTAATTTCTCAACTACTTTACTTGTAAACAGTGGAGTGCTTTGGGACTAAATCTTTGAACTTCTTCAAAGTGATTTCAATCCAATAGTATGCCTTAAACACTATAAACATGTTGCCCATCCTTAAACTCCAAGCTCAATATCTCTATATGGAAATCTAATGAGTAATCCCAAATTTCAGAACCGATCAACTGGTTTATTTTCACTTAAAATCCACCTCTCTTGCAGTCTTCCTCATATCCCATTAATTGCTCAGACAATTTTTAATTGCTTTAAAAAAAGATCACTGTGTTTACATCATGGATTAAAGGAGAGGAAGAGCAGATTTGAGGATATCAGTTACAAAGCTAAGGAAAGCAAATGAGAAAGAATATATTATTCAAAAGAAAATGGTTTGAAATGTTTCTTTGAAACAGATCATGTTAGATCCTCACTCCACTATACAGCAAAATACATCTCAAATGTATTTAATAATGCAATGGAAAAATAAAATCATCAAAACTTTTTTTAAAAAACACTTCGTAAGGATACAGTTCTATTTTACCATAACTGTTTTTTTTTAGATGTTGGGGGTAGGAGTTTATTAATTAATTTATTAATTTTTGCTGTGTTGGGTCTTCGTTTCTGTGCGAGGGCTTACTCTAGTTGTGGCAAGCAGGGGCCACTCATCATTGCGGTGCGCGGGCCTCTCACTATCATGGCCTCTCCCGTTGCGGAGCACAGGCTCCAGACGCGCAGGCTCAGTAGCTGTGGCTCACGGGACCAACTGCTCCGCAGCACGTGGGATCCTCCCAGACCAGGGCTCGAACCAGTGTCCCCTGCATTAGCAGGCAGACTCCCAACCACTGCACCACCAGGAAAGCCCTAAAATCATCAAAACCTTTATTAGAAGTATGCTGCAGCCAAGCAATGTAATTTTATATTCATTTAAAATTTTTATTGACTAAGAATATTTAACATAGAAAAGAAAATATATTAACTGAAAAATGAAAGATACAAAATTGTGTGTTGCACATTTTGTATTAGTCCAAAATTTTCATTTTTCTCTAAAAAATACATCAAAATACACAAATTAAAAGTTTGTCTCTAGGTAGAGTACTTTGGTTTAAAAAATTTTTTTCTTCTATTCTTTGCCAAATTTTCTAGTTTGATTTTGTATTAATTTTAAAATAGAAAGTTTGCATTATTCATTATAAGGAAAGTGATTTTTTTTTAGAGAAAGAATTTTTAAGCAGATTAAATAGAAATATTTATAAAAGTAAATTCCCAGCATTACTCTACTTAGGCCAATATTAGGAGCAGGCTCTTCTTGTTTTAAATGGGACCAAGAGGAATTGAGGCAGACTCCTGTAATGGGTGCTCAAAGAAGGTTTATAATCAGTGAATTAAGGTGATTGGAAAACTCTGTATAGGGTATCTGTTAACTTCAAATTTTGTGGAAGATAATGGATTCCCTCAAGGATTCTATGAACGAGAGATAAGAACATCATAAGGAAAATAGAGAAGTTTTTCTTGCCTTCAGGAGGGCTGAATAAAGCCAAAAGCAGAAATTTAAATTCATATTCCACTTGGAACAAAGGTCAACATTCATTATATTTTGGATTCATAAAAATTAAAGAGAGTTTATTTTTCAGAATAAGATGGTAAGGAAAAGTCAGGAGATTAAGAGATTGAACATATCTCTCCATGGGGCAGGGTGGGGAGAAATTCAGTGGATTTACTTTAGGTTATTCATTTCTGAAATAATATTTCTTCTATACAGTGCAACCTTTAAGGCACACTGCCTTTCACATGTCCTGGGACGTAATGAAGAAAGATATAATTTAGCAGTCAGTTATGTTTAGCAAATAAAAGCAGACCGATTTTATTCTTTTCTTTATGGGAGACTAACCAATATTCTGTGATCATTCCTTATTCAAACAGAACTTTTGATTCAATCCATCATAGCATTTCATTGATGTATTGATACTGCTAACATAGAAACACAGAGCTCTTTAAGATAGGGAATATGCATTATTGCTCTCTAATTCATATTGTCTGATACAGATTTTATAAAATACCCTAGATTATAGTCAACACTCTGTGAAAATAGCTCATTTCCCCTAAAATTAGATTTAAATCTACTGTGTTGTAATTTATTTAAATTTACTTATTATTCTGTGTATTCCACTTTATCCAGTTTTGCCAAAAGTGAGCTGTTGAAAAACAAAGCAATAGGCCATTTACCTCAACAGCAGTAATCTTTACTGAGTGTGCTTAGGAGAATTCCTGGTCCATATGTGCTCAGACTACACTCTTTCCCACTGCCCAGGCCCAAGCCCTTTCAAGCAAACAAGACCAGATTGCTAAGGGAAAATATGTCATCATGGTGCAGCCAGGTCCCATGGAAAGTGCTTACTCTTAGTCACACTTCCTCGATCCTTACTAAACTTTCCTTCCTTTCCTTTCCTACAGCAGAGTGTAAAGAATTTAGCACATTATGTGCTGATTTTAAGTTAATGTGTCAGTTTACAGATCTCATCATGGTGATAGGTGTCTTGGAAATTAAAAGAGACGTTGACAGACACAATAATGTTATCCCCTCCTTCCCTCTCCCCCCACCCCAAAGTCACCTGTAGTGCCAACAGCATATTTTATCAACATTTGTCTCTAACCATAATACATGTCCTGACAATTGCCATGAATGCTCACTGTACATTTTCTGTGATCAGTCGGATGAGTTAAAAAACTTCCCAATCCCAGGAATTCTGATTTTCAAAGTAAAACTTTAATAAAATGATCTCCAGAAATATAATTTAAGTAACTTAAAACTGCTGACTATATTTCATTCCATGAAATATACTGTGGTCACAATTACTTAAATGTGCCCTAGTTGAAAATATATATTCTTTTATCTTGAACTTCAGATTAGGATAACTTTAGATCAGGACCTTTGATCAGGAAAAGACTAGGAAATATTACCCATCCACGCATAATATAGTTCTCTAAAATTTAAAAGCAACTGCAATAACACCAACAAAAAAGCCCTGTGATTTTTTTTTTTTAATGCAAGCCCAAATTCTAGGAGCATGAAGAACTTTAGGCCAAAACATAAAATCAGTACTTTAAAAAATGAAAGCAGACAAACAAAAGACAAAAGGGAAAAGAAAAATCCCCCAAACTTCCACAATTTGAAGAAGTATTGACTTGGCTTTCCTTAAGTGTTGTCTTGTACATCCTGTGACTCATATTCCAATTACTGTTACAGTCTTTCTGGTCCAAATTGCTGAGAGGAAGGGAAGTATTGCTGTAGACACTTAAAGTGATTAAATAACCTGTGTACAAAACCTTATAAAAGCTGCACCCCGAGGAAGATGCAGTGTTGCTCATTTCTTTGTTCCTGTTTCACTTTTATGATCCCTTCTTGGAAGGAAGGTACATTCTGTCTCTATTTGAAGAAAGGTCTAGGTAACCATAACATTGCCAAAGTTGAAAAATGTGTTATAGTTGTTTTCCATATACTCACCGTGAGGCTGGCTCACTCACCATGAGGTTGGTTTATTTTTTTAATGCAACTGTACTGGGTCCTTATTCAAAATACTCTTCGTTAACATCTCTTTGCAACCCTTATTTGCAAGAGATTCAACATTAGTGGATTCAACAATCGCTTTCTAAGACCCTTCCATTAGTCCTACCATTAGGAAGAAAGCAGTTTGGGGGCTATCAGGTGTAATTTGAAGCTGCCCATAGGTAGCAAGAACACATCAACTTTAAAATGCCTTTTGTGAAATAAGATGAAACATTCAACGAGGTAAAGTTCAAAGATATTTTTTCCAGCCATTTTCAATTTTATATAGCCCTTATTATAATCATTTAATTGATAGGTTACATGGATTTTCCACCCATTTTTCTTATTTTTATATCATAAGGTGTGCCTTGTTTTAAAAAATTCTGACAGAAAATTATCCCAGAAAATGACAAAACAATAAAAAGGAAATATCTCTATTTTAATATAAGAGCTCTGTATAGTTCTTTAAATAGATATCACACATTTAAATATTCAAACTTCAAAAGTTCAATTTATACGCAACTGTCTAGCAAGACAGTTTTTGCATGGCTCATTGGAAACCTTAGTCCTTTAACTGGATCTCTTCCATAGAGGTAATTTGTATTTAAATATTTTAAAGGAACATTTTCAAAAAAATGTATTTCATCTCTTTTTCCAAGCAACTCTTCTATTACTAGGAAACAGTAATTATTCTCTTTTAAACACTATCTTGAATATTTTCCACACATCTGCTAGGCTATTTCTAACTGATTTTATTAAGTCACCAAGTGGCTGTCTGGAATAGATTATTTTATCAAGCATCAATATGTGGGTTACCACTAATAATAGGATGTTGGGAGTAGAGAAAAATACTTAGCCAGGAGTACAGGGTTACTTTTTTTGTTGTTGGTGGTGGTGGTTTACTTTAAATTGGAAGTTTGTAGAAACTGAAGTATCAGCAAAGTAAAAAATATAAATATATGTGGGTTTTTTAGCAGTTTTTGTGTCAACTCCCTCTGCTTTCTTCAGCATGGAAGCAAATTCTATAACTGCTGTTCTCTTTTCACCCAAGCTGTTGCAGTTCAAGGAGAGAAGCAGAGCAAGGATTAGTTGCTGCTACGCTCATGAATTTTTACAGGCTTTCCTAGACATAGGGATATACGCAATTTCCTTTTTGTCTGAATCTAAACCAGTTTGGTCGTAACCTTTGTTGGCTGTGTAACAATAAAGAGGGCCTGATAACCTTATTTATTTTTTAACAAGTATAAATGCAACAAAATATAAACCACTTTGAATTTATTATTTTTTAAAGTTCTAAGACATATTCACATGATTGTACTAGTAGAATTCCCTTGCCAGTATCTCTGGGATTCTCCTATCCATTGGTAAGGCTTTTAATAAACAATTTTTAAGGGGAAACCACACACAATTTTGTAGGATTTGTGCTGCCCCACAGAAACTATTCTTTAGATTTTGAGCCAGGCCACCCCCAGCATGTCCATTCCAGCATGAGAGGGCTGTCAGCAAGCATGCTGAGTAAATAAAGGCTGGTTCCTTTGCTGTAATAGTAGGAAATTTCCTATCATCCGGCCCTTAACGAGGATGAAATCTCAGTGTATTCAGTGTGCATAGACCTGGAAATACTGTCTCCTCTTAGGAATGAGCTGGAGGTCGGCCAGTGTATGTTGGGAGCTGGGGAGGCTGTAAATAAGAATTTGGTGAGTTTAGAAAGAACAAGAGAGAGGGACTATAAACAGAGCCATTGCTTTCACACACACCAACATAGGAAGTGATGATTCCTTAAGCTCCAAAGCTGTGCGTGAAAATAACTCCATTTGTCAGAAGATGAGGGGGATTTTCTTACAGCTCACCAGTATGTAATCAAAATGATCTTCTCCAAACATATTTGATGTTTATTATGGAAGACTTATGTAAGTTATGATAAAAAGTTATGATTAGTAGACATCAGACTCTCTACCTTCCTTGGGACTTAGAGTTAACTGTTTAAACAAGACTCAGCAACTTTAAGTGTAGCTTTTAATATTTAAGTAGACCATTGGCCAGGTTGTGAAACTCAGCAGAGTTGCATGTGCTCTTGCCTTTCACTTCTTATTTTGTTTTTCTTTTCCTTGTCACTACTTTATATCATCCCATGTCACAGCTTAAGGGCTTCACGCTAGTTGGTAGGTACTATGTAAATTCTAAAGATAGATGTCTACCCACAGGAGCTTGTCCAACAGTGCTCCAAAAAGATCATACTATTCATTAGCTTTCAGCTGGTATATGTATTGTTTTTCACTCTGTTGGCCTAAAAGCATTTATTTTTAATTAATTATTTCTTTCTAAAAACTATGTTCGTCTTGGAGGAAGCATTTTGTACTTTAAAATGACATATTATGAACTTTGTTAATTACTCATAGGGACTCTGCTCTCTTTCCTTTGATCATAACTTATTTTCTAGTATTGGCAGTAATAATAATAACTAATACTTATTGATTAACTCAATGTGCCAGGCTCTTTTCTCAGTGCTTTATTTTTATTAATTATTTTAATCTTTGGTCATCAGTAGTACAAATACTGTCCCCTGTTTGCTGCTGAGGAAATGGAAATACAGAGAGGTTAAGTAACCTGTCCAAGTTCATTCAGCTAGTAAGGGGTAAAGTCCTGAATGAAACTCATAAATAGTGCTCAGTCACATTAAGAACTTCTTAACATTGTCAACTAGCTAGAGATATTCCATAGTTATTCCAACTTAGATTTGACTAAAATATTGGATTATGTGCTAATACCAGGGATAGACTATTATTTGGGGAAAATAACAACTAGTAATGATATACTTTCTGCCAGGTAACTTCTAAGTGTTTTATACATATTAACCAATTCAATCTTCACAACACTCTAATGAGGTGGCTTCCATTAACATCTTCATTTTACAATGAAGAAACAAGGTACAGAGAAGTTAAATAACTTGCCCAGAGTCACACAGCTAATAAGTGGCAGAACTGGAACTTAAACAGGCAATTTGTCTTGAGTCTATTGCTTTAATCACTATGTAATGCATTTCTCAAAAGTCATAGGGGCTCTTTCCTTAGGTCAAATTAAGGCCTTTTATCCAAGGCTCTGTATTTACTTTTATTAGCATTTTTTATAATGTTAGTGGCTGTGTCTCTATTTTTATATTTCTAGTTCTAATGAAGCCCTTGTCATCCATTAAGCAATTAAACCTATCTAAGTAAACAATATACATGACATATAAGATATAAATTGTCAAAATAATATTTAGGTATTGAGAAAAATAGAACTTAAACTGTTACCACAGTGAATTATCTAAAATTCCTATCAAGGGAAGTTACTGAATGGCTATATTGGATATTTTTTATGACCCACTTTCCAGTCAGTGGTTCTCCTCTTGCTTGCTGTATCTGGATTTTGTACTCCTTTGGGCAGGAAGTGTCCAGGAAGTCCACTGCCATTGTGAAATTTGGCTTAACCACAGGTTCAGAAAATTAGCAGCGTCCACCACAGGATGCTGAGACCAAATGGCAAGTTCAAAAGGAATCCCTTCTCCAGCAGGTTGCTTTTGCTTTCCTAATAAACATGTCTTCACTTCCTCTTAAGGGATAACTTTAAAAGCAGAAATTGGAAAATTTCACAAGATTCACAGGATAAACTCTCTTCTAAATACATCACTTTAGACTATAAGCAGTTAGAAAGCTTTAGTAAGGCCAGTTTTAAAGACTCAAGACTTCAAGATAGTTTAGATAAGGTTTGAATAAGTGGCCAAATGTTCTGAACCAGAATTCCAAGCCTGTTAGTAATGATAATATTATTTAGCACTTAGATAATTCTTTGCAGGCAGTAACCATTAATCATTGGTATCCCATTGTGTACTACACAAGTTTTAATATTATCAGTTTATAGAGGCAAATATTGAAGTAGAGAGGTGAAGAGTGTGTTCAAGGTCATAACCTGGATTTATTGCTTGAGCCAGACTCTGACATGTAGTTTTTCTGACTCTTTATCCCTATCATATTCTATGAGCCATTTCCTTAATTTTGTACCAAGATTTTTTTAATGTAACTACCTGAATACACAAAGTCAGTCAAACTCTGCTTGCAATACACAGGTTGTTTATAGGAGACAGTGGAAAACAGTTATATGACCTAGAATGGATTCCTTATTCAAACATGTACTGCCTGTGGAATCTTGAGCAAATTTCCAACTTTTCTTGAGCCTCAGTTTTCTTATCTGCAAAATAGGACTAATATATTTCACCTCATGGGAATTTCTGAATTACATTTAATAGTGTATATAGATAGTTATTGATAACTGTCATTTTTGGAGTTTCTACTGTACATAAGTCACGTTAGTTCAAATTCTCAACAGCCAATTTATTTTTAATCTAATTTTATGGATTTATTTATTTATTAGTTCAACAGATACTTTTTTGGATGCTTACTATGTACATTGTCTCATAGAATAATAGGCAAGACAAACTTCCTGGTCTCCTGGAATGCACAATCTTCGAGAAGGGGCTGGTTTACAATAAACTAATAAATAAATAAATATGTGAGGTATAAATTCCATATGGGCTAAATTGTGTGGTAAATTCCATGAAGAAAAACAAAGCCAGTAAGAGTAAAGGGGATTGACTTGGATAGGTAATTGTTTTATATAGGGTGGTCAAAAAAGTTTACAGATAAACATATTTGAGGAACAATAGGAGAGAACTGTGGGAGATGGTTTTGTGATATCGTGATTAGGGTGCTTTCTAGGTAGAGAGAATAGCAAATGCAAGATCCCTGGGCTTGCTTAGCTTTTTCATGACCAGCAAGGAAACCAGTGTGGCTTGAATGAAGCTAGCAAGGAAGAGAATAGAAAGGGTAGAGGTAGAGCAGATTGCAGATCATGTAGGACTTCTAGGCTGTGAGAAGAATTTTGGATTTTACTCTTAAGAAGACTAAAAGACTTCAGAGGGCTTTGAGCAAAAGAGTGACAAGATTTGGTTTATATTTTAGAAGGCTTGGGTGAAAGCAAGGAGACAGAAAGCTTTTGCAGTTGAAAGATGGTGGCCTAAAATAGTGTCAGCAATAGAGATCAGATTCAAGATCTCTTTTGGCATGGTTGCCATATTATACAAATTCAATAGATAAGGTTAGAAATGAAGGTATAGACTTAAATGTTATCAGCATGTAGATGTATTTAAAGTCATGGGATTAGATGTGATCACCTAGGGAGGAAGCATAGAGACAGAAGTCCATGGAAGAAGCCCTGGAGTACTGCAGCTTACCAGGAGGGTAGGAAGAACCAGCCAAGAAGATCGAGAAGGAGAACAGAGAAGGTCAGAGCAGGACAGGTGAAGCAATATTTTAAGAAGAAAGGAATGATCAATTATGTCAAATGCTTCTGAACAATTGGATAAAATTAGTGACATTTGACCAAGTGATTAGTCATTGTTGTGGTCACCAATGACCTTAAAAAGAGTAGTGCTGATGGAGATGTAGAGACTAAAGCCTGGTGGTCTCTCATCTGAATACACTGCGTTAGCCTTCACATCCATTCTCCCTTTTGTAGTCAGAATTACTTTTTCAAAACATACATTTAATGTTTCTGCTGCTTAAAAAACCCCCATGGCTTTCCGTCTCTTTCAGGATAATTACATAAAGCCTTAACCTGTTCTCTAAAGCTCTGCTCTCTGGGATTCGATCACACTGTGTTTATTTTAGTTCCATATACTTCTCCCTGCCTCAGGGCCTTTGAATAGGAGGGTCCTAATTCCCCTTCTCTCTTTTTCTAGTTACTTCAGATATCAGTCCAGTGTTATTCTTTTAATTAATTCTTTTCTGGACACATAGCACTGCCTCAGAGTATTTCACAGAGTGGCAGTTGTACATTTTTTGTGTGATCATGTAATTAATAGTATCTCCTCTGAATGATCAAAAGCTACATGAAGACAAGAACTCACATGACTACTTTGCTTATTAACATGTATCTCCAGCACTAATGTCACAGTGCAATGTAGGTACTCCATAAATATCTGTTGAGTGAGTGAATGGACTCAACCCAAGTTTCATGATTCTTTTCTATCTGGGAATTATATAACTTCTTTTAGGATCCTAAGCATATCTCTTTGATGGGACTAATAAACATGTTCTGTTATTAGCTACTAAAGCTCCATAGTCTAATTACACTGGCACAATAAAAAAATATATTATAGATAATAACAGAAACATGCAGCCTTTTCTTCTTTCTAATTGTAAAGTAAAACATTAGAAAGTGATGCCGGAAAAGTGAGTCCGCATGAATGCTACCTGTAGGTACAATCAATCATTGGTAATGCTCCCAACATGACTTCCACACAGCAGGGCTGGTTGTTATGTGCATGAAGTTAAGGTAGGAAAATGTCTCTCTTTCCTTACAGCTTTCTCACGATGCTGCCATTTCTAATCTGTCCCCAAGGCCAGCCTCTCACTAGGGTTCTCCTCTATTTGACTTTCTTTCACTACTTAAACTTTCTGTTCAGCAGAAAGGACATGTGAAGTATTTAAACAGGAATACTCATTAGATATATTGTATTAGATTAATATAGCCCTTTTCTCTTGAAGCCCTTTAAATGCTCTTCAATTTATGTAAGTGTTCATAATATCATAATCTCCATTCTACAGAACAACTGTCTTATTAGAAGGGTAACAACAAAACCAAATTATAAAAAGAAGACGCAAACGCCTATCTAGTACTGTGTTTTCAGCTGGACCAGTTTCCTCCAGAAAATAATTATCTACGATGTCTACCCCTCTCAACCCCATCTACTGAAGGTTCTCTGTGCAGAATTGGCTGGGAAGTCATAGAGTATTAAACTGTACTGCAGAATATGGAAGAAGCACAATCAAAGTATTAGGCAGTTTGGCCAGTGTTAAAAATACACATAAAAAGACAAAGTTTGTTTAGTCTTTTCAGTAAATCTCTGAGGATATCTAATTCATTTTTTTTACTCATAAATATCATATCCCATATGGGGTTGGGGAGGAGGGAGAAGAAATTCAAATACTTGAGGACAAACTTCTTAGAGAATGTTCCAAGCGAAACCACATACCTCAAGCTACTCAGAAACAGAAGTATTTTGCAGTGAATATGCTACAAAAGAATTTGGTAAAGTAATCACCTTTACAATTCAGTGATTTCCATAGCAACCACACAATGACTCATATACAAAATCAGGCTTTAATGAAATGAACAGCCAACTTACTGTGCCAGATTATTTTATATCCCTATCTTCTTTCCATGTAGGATTAAAGCCAGATACTGTATATAACTATGTTCTGTGGACTATTTAACAGGCATTTCATATGCTATTTCATTTAGTCTTCCCATCAGCTATTATTATCTCCGTCATGTGGATTAGGAAAGATTAAGAGAGTTTAAGTAATTTGACCAGTATGACAACACAAGTAAATGTTAAAGTTTGGATTTCAGATCTGCAGAACTCCCCAGTTTTTAATTTTTTCTAGTATTTCATACTGATGAATGCCCTTCTGAGAAGAGGTTGTTTCTTATTATTTTAGTTTAAATATCACATTTTTCAAGTCACAGTGGAACTGTTTTTACAAAACAAGTTCTAAGTAACACGGGAAGTAGAGGTCTTTGGTGGGCATTTCCTCATTGTCTTATCATCACACTGACTGGTAACCCAGGTGGAATCCGTAGTCACTGCATGTGGTTGTTTCTCCTGTGTCCTGCAGAGGCACCTAGCCAGGTGGGCATGATGAACTAAAACCCAGGGAGCATTTTGCTTGCCATGCTCTGTGTCCTGCCTGGGAACCTGCCTCAGGCCAGAAGAAAGGGAAGGGTACTTTTTCTAACTGATTTTCTCAGAGGGAGCACCTTGCAATGTTTCCCATTTGTGCCGCAGAAAAGAGCCCCTTTCTAGTGTGCACAATGAGTTGCCATTTTTAGCAGCAACTTCAGTATAACTTGATACTTTTTGCATCCTTAAGAGCACAGAATGCTCACTGGCATGAATCCTCTTATTTGTAGGGACTTCATGAGATTGGAAAAAGCCCACTGAAAGGTGATAATGTCCAGCAAAAGGATATAGAAGAATTCTTAATATCTGAAGTCATTATGAGTAGATTTCATCATATAATAGGAAAACAAAACTACAGGTCCTGTTATTGCAGTTAATGAGTTTTAGATGTTTTACACTGAAAGCACTCAAAATTATTTTAAAATTTGTTTTCTGTACCTAAATTGCTTTCAAGGGACCATTTAAATTAATAACTGAGTTTTGATGGAAACATTTTATAGCAAATCACACTGATTAGAGAAAATCTTAATATGGAAAATAAGAGTATGCTCTCTAGATAAGGATGGTCCATAGCTTAATACATTGGCTATCTTTCCTATTATTTAATGTTTATTAATTTGCCGAAAAAAAATAAAGCAATGCAAAATATAAAATTTGATTTATACTTTATTCTAGACTTTTATATCTTCAGAAATTCTCATAAATGCTTATTGTTTAAATTAAAGCCTTTTGGGTCTTTTTGAAAATTTTTATTGTTATTATTGGCTTTAGTTTGTTACAAAGCAGGAGAAATGAAGGGCTTAAGGAGACAAAATTCTGTAAATAAAAGCATGTATAGCATGACGTATTTGCTTCTTCAAAATACATATTATTTTCTCATCAGATTACCAAATTCTGATTTTCTTGAATTGGGCATTTAAGGCTGTTTTGAGGAGGAAATTATTCCTTTGTTCTACCCAAGTCTTTGATGTTCTTACCAGTCTTGGCCCACTATATTGGAAAAAATTTAGGACCACAACCTTAGTGAAGTTTGCTACAAATAACTGATCTTTTCCCTAATGGTGTTCTGTGACCTGTGCTGATTTTTTGTTTTTTAAGCTAAAAGAATATGCCACTGAAGGTTTCAAATAATTTCTGCTGACTCAAGTTCATGATAATATAAATCATATGTCATAAAGCAAGCATGGAAGTAGAATTCATAGAGAAAATCAAAGTGATTTCAGATGCTTATGATAGGCATACTTCCACCAGTCTCCAAAGCTCTCACTGTTTGACAGACATCACGAACATTTGCAGCTATACTTTTCCAGATCAACTGCCTTTGAATGATTTTTCAGAACTCTGAGCCATGACTAAATGCCAAGTAAAGAAATTAAGCAAAGAAAAATTGGACTGGCTCTCAGGAAAAGTTTCCTAATTGTGAAACTTATTAAAATGTGAAATAAATATCCTCTTGGGGAGAGGATGGATGCCCATCTCTGAGGCTTTAAAAATAAGCCTAGACCAACTCTTAGAAAAGAGAATTGAGGGCAGGATTTATTACTGGCAAGAAGTGAGCTGGATGACATAATGGGTCTTTTCCCTTGCTCATACTAATGCTTCTTTGATGTTTTCATTTAAGTGGTAACTTAGTTTCAAAAGCAGATACTTGAATGGAGGGAGTGGACTCAGGTTTCAATGAAAACTTCACCAGAGAAAGTCAGAGATGAAGGCCACCATTGATTATGTATTGGGCTTACTTTTATATTTGACCCTGGAAGACCATGGGATGGCCACCTAATGCATTTCCTGGCACACTCCTATTGTGCTTAGTCTTCTTTATCTGTATGTTTATCTTGCTCAGTGTGGGCTTCTGCTTGTCAGAAAAAGAAATATATTTTTCTGTGCCTGTTAAAGCTAACCATGGTGTATGCAACCATACCCTTTGCATTTGTACAAGACTGCCAGCCTCTTGATTTTTTCCTGCCTGCTCTGTGTGCATACCTATAAATCTAGTGTCGCTGGGTTGAAGGAACATATGAGCATCTCTTTAGCATTAAGAATATGATGGGAGAGATTGAGGTAGATTTGAACTGTCACCATCAATCAAAGCCAATGAAAAGCCAGCTTTCTAGGTGGTACAATGGCCTCTACTTTCTGGTACCGTGTTTCTCCTTTCATCAGGTATCTAGTAAGAGAAAGTGTGAAGGATTTGCACACGAAACATTCCCACAATGAATCTCAAGTGAGTGAATAAAAATATTGTAAGTGGGCTTTTACTGAATGTAAATCCTATCCTCTGGTTTTTAAAAACTTTTAATTAATTTATTTATTTAAATCACAATACTCTTGAACCTTGTAGACCACCTTATTTGATTTTTTGTCTTAGGCCAGCTGTACAGGGGTTCCCCGGAATTTATTCATTTGTCCCTTATCCTTTCTGAGTAGATATAGGAATGAAATACTCTAAAGACATGAACCTCAGTATACTTTGTCTTAATTATTCAATAATTAGAATTAGGATTTTAGCAAAAGTGCTTTGGATATTTCTGGCTAGTTAATGTAAAATTAACAAAAAGGCTTTTATGATGAAATCAGTTATAAAGCTATATTATTGTTTGCTTATTTTTTATATCTGGGAGAATCATAAAATGTATGTTTGTTTCTACCTTCACTTGCAGCTCAACAGAACCCTGTAACACACATGAAATTTTTTTGGAACTTATAAGATGAGCAACGGCTTATCTCATATCATATTTACATTCTTAGAGTTCCAAGAACAGAAGAACATCTATCACAGAGAAGTACAAATAACTGGTAGCACAGAATATACATTTATACAAAGGAATGAACAACTATTTTATATGGCAGCAGTCTAAATACATCATGGCTTTCTAGTTTGGAGTAAGGTGAAATATATAAAATCTATTATAAATTCTCAGCTCTCCCACATCTTTCCATCGTATCATTAAGAATTTCATAACCCAAAGACCAAGCCGGAAAATATGTTTTTTCCATGGACTAGGGTTACCCGAGAGTATAACTTTAAATCCAGATTGTTTCAGACCCCTGTAGATCTGATCTGTCCTTGGGACAATAACCAGCCAAAATACTTTTTCTTGACAACAGAGTTGAAGTTCGTGATAGAAATGTAAATCTGTTCAGACACACCAAGGAAGAAATAAATCACATGGAAGACCTGGAGAATGGAGCTGTCAGAGGGATAAAATGAAAAGACAGATGCTGAGGAAAGGTGCAAAAAAGGAAAGAATATAGACTAGTTGGAGCAGTGCAGACATGTCAGACATGGAGGAGCTCTCAAGTTATAAATCATTTAGAGAAATTATTGCAGTATTGGTACTCAGGAAGACCTGAGTTCAAGCCCTGGCTCCGTTTCTCGCTGACTGTGGGATGTTGGGTAAGTTGCTTTTCTGCTCCAACCCTCCAATTCTGCATCTATGAATTTTAAAATTTCTGAATTGGACATGCAGCTGCAGTTTAGCTTTCAGTTTAAATCTGCAGCGCCCGCCTAGTGGGTTGTAATTAAGAAAGTCAGTAGTTAGTGATACAGTAAGACCATTTGTGTTAGAGTGTACCCATTGGTATGGGTCTTATTCTTAGTATTTTATGAGAACACAGAATGTGAATAGCATGACTGTGGGCTGTGAGGACGAGACTCAGGATATGAGGCAAGATCCTGGTTTTCAAATAGGAACCTGAATGTTGCTTATTTGATTAAACTCCTGCTATACAGAAAGCATTAACTTCAGCATTATGAGCTCTAGCATATAGGAGAAGAACTGAATTAGAAAGAAATAGACTTTGGACTGAGGGAAATACAGAAATGGTGGGCTAATAATGGTTTCCAGGACAATTTAATTTGAACTAATCCAATGAGAATATTGGCAGTTATGAGAATCTTCTGAGTTAAAAACAGCTAAATTTTCTCCTTATATATTATTATTATTATTATTATTATTTTTTTTTTTTTTTTAAATTTTTTTTGCAGTACGTGGGCCTCTCACTGTTGTGGCCTCTCCCGTTGCGGAGCACAGGCTCCGGACGCGCAGGCTCAGCGGCCATGGCTTACGGGCCCAGCCGCTCTGTGGCATGTGGGATCTTCCCGGACCGGGGCACGAACCCATGTCCCCTGCATCGGCAGGTGGACTCTCAACCACTGCACCACCAGGGAAGCCCTATATATTATTTTTTATGTCATTTTGTTTCAGTTGATCTTCCAAACCAGGAGATATTTCTAATATAATTAATTACCAAAAAAAGGTGGAAATAGGGTTGGTTATCCTCATTTTCCAAGCAAGATATTTCTTAACTATATATACCTACCTGTGTACTTATATGTACCTAAATTTGCAAGTGAAAAGTTTTATATGAGTCTGTATGTCCTAGATTTCTGTCAGTAATTTTCAAATGTACTGGTTACCTCAGTTGCTTAGATCCTGGTATATCAGGGCCCAGTTTTGGTTCCAGTGAATTCTCACTAATTTCCCAACTGAAACTCTGCTCACACTACTGGTCTACCAGAGTGAGGAGAAAATGTTATGAATGATTGTTCCCCCACAGAGGGGACAGTGGTGTGTTTTCTAAATTAGCTATTATGAGAGGCTTAGTCCAATGGACATAAGCTTTAAGGGACCTGTTTTGATTATATCCTAGCTGTGGTTCTGTAGCATCTTCTTTTAGAATTTGGCTCTGATGCAAAGTTTCGATATAAGTTAAGATGAACATAGGGCTTTTGTGAGATAAAACTTGACATTTGTTGTAGTGACATTGAGGTAGGATTTGTTACATTCCCTTTACAACTCATAGTCTCAACAATTCTTTTGAAAATTCTCTGGCCTCCTTTCTTTAGTTAGAAACATTTTCCAGCTGGAAGATATATACAGTGACTTTTGCATGTCATCCTGCTGGTTTCTAAACATAGTGATCAGGCTGATGTCTACGATATAGTTTATTTAGTCTTTTTCTTTGAATCCGTATCTTGTTTTGTGCCTCTCTTGTCTCCTAGCTCAGTGCAATAGAAAAAGTCCTGGCCAGCTGCCATCTTGTGAAACAGCTGCTTCTGGCTCTGGGAACCTGTAAAGTGGGACTAGGCAGTAGAAATGGAGCTTACTACTCCTAAGACTTGAGCACTCCTTTGTTATTGATAGGTTAAATGGACTTTAATTGAGGAAAACCAAGTTGAATGCCTTTTATTTTTGCATTCCTTATCTTCACTGACATTGCTGACCCATTTGATAACTGTTGACCCAGCTCTCCTTAAAACTATTTTTCTTTGGCTTTTATAACCTTACCCTTGCCTGACTTACCAATGCTTCTTTTTGTGGGTTCTCCTAACCAGTTCTCCTTAAAACGTGCTATTCTCTACATTTTATTCTTCTTTGGTATCTTATTTAGCTTCATACTCTGTGTTTTAAGCCATCGGTTCTCAGACTTTAAGCTAGTGGCTCTCAAATTTGGCTGTGTATCAGAATCATTTATGTGACTTTCTAAATACAGATGCATGAGCTACTGCTCTCAGAATTCTGAGTCAGTGTTTTTGGTGTAGAGACAGACATCTATATTTAAAAAAAAATACTTCACAGATGATTCTTATGAGCTTTCAGTTTGAAAAATCACTATCTGCATGAATGATCTGTACTCCCAGCCAAACAGGCTACTGGTTTCTATTTCTGATCCTTGGCTTCTTCCCTGAGCTTCAGACCCATACTTCACATCTCCTAAGAAACACCTTCACATAGATTATCCACAGTTATTTCAAGTTCGGTATACTCAGTGAAACTCGTTATTAAACCCTGTCTCTTCCATTCACACTCTATCTCTTCTTTTACGCTTACTTTGATAATGCCACCCCCTGGACCAAGGGGAAAACCTTGTCCATCCTCAGCTTCTTGCTTTTCACATTCTTTTTCTTTCCATCAATCTTCATAACATACCTGTGGTGATTAATTTTAGGTGTCAACTTAGCTGAGCCACTGTGCCCAGGTATGTGGTCAAATGTTATTTTGGATGTTTCTGTGACAGTGTTTTTGGAAGAGACTGACATTTAAATTTGTGCACTTTGAGAAGAAGAACTACAGTCGTGCAGCCTGTGGAATGAAAATCACATTCAAAGACAGACAGACAAAATGAAAAGGCAGAGGGCTATGTACCAGATGAAGGAACAAGATAAAACCCCAGAAAAACAACTAAATGAAGTGCAGATAGGCAACCTTCCAGAAAAAGAATTCAGAATAATGATAGTGAAGATGATCCAAGACCTTGGAAAAAGAATGAAGGCAAAGATTGAGAAGATGCAAGAAATGTTTGACAAAGACCTAGAAGAATTAAAGAACAAACAGACAGAGATGAACAATACAATAACTGAAATGAAAACTACACTAGAAGGAATCAATAGCAGAATAACTGAGGCAGAAGAACAGATGAGTGACCTGGAAAACAGAATGGTGGAATTCAGTGCTGCGGAACAGAATAAAGAAGAAAGAATGAAAAGAAATGAAGACAGCCTAAGTGACCTCTGGTACAACATTAAACGTAACAACTTTCACATTATAGGGGTCACAGAAGGAGGAAAGAGAGAGAAAGGACCCGAGAAAATATTTGAAGGGATTACAGTCGAAAACTTCCTTAACATGGGAAAGGAAGTAGCCACCCAAGTCCAGGAAGTGCAGAGAGTCCCATACAGGATAAACCCAAGGAGAAACATGCGGAGACACATAGTTATCAAATTGGTAAAAATTAAAGACAAAGAAAAATTACTGAAAGCAGCAAGGGAAAAACTACAAATGACATACAAGGGAACTCCAATAAGGTTAACAGCTGACTTCTCAGCAGAAACTCTACAAGCCAGAAGGGAGTGACATGACATATTTAAAGTGATGAAAGGGAAGAACCTACAACCAAGATTTCTCTACCTGGCAAGGATCTCATTCAGATTTGATGGAGAAATCAGAAGCTTTACAGACAAGCAAAAGCTAAGAGAATTCAGCACCACCAAACCAGCTCTACAGTAAATGCTAAAGGAACTTCTCTAAGTGGGAAACACAAGAGAAGAAAAGGACCTACAAAAACAAACCCCAAACAATTAAGAAAATGATAATAGGAACATACATATCAATAATTACCTTAAATATGAATGGATTAAATGCTCCAACCAAAAGACACAGGCTTGCTGAATGGATACAAAAACAAGACCCATCTATATGCTGTCTTCAAGAGACCCACTTCAGACCTAGGGACACATACGGACTGAAAGTGAGGGGATGGAAAAAGATATTCCATGCAAATAGAAATCAAAAGAAAGCTGCAGTAGCAATACTCATATCAGATAAAATAAACTTTAAAATAAAGAACGTTACAAGAGACAAAGAAGGCCACTACATAATGATCAAAAAATCAATCCAAGAAGAAGATATAACAATTATAAATATATATGCATCCAACATAGGAGCACCTCAATACATAAGGCAACTGCTAAGAGCTCTAAAAGAGGAAATCAACAGTAACACAGTAGTAGTGGGGGACTTTAACACCTCACTTACACCAATGGACAGATCATCCAAACAGAAAATTAATAAGGAAACACAAGCTTTAAATGACACAATAGACCAGATAGATTTAATTGATATTTATAGGACATTCCATCCAAAAACAGCAGATTATGCATTCTTCTCAAGTGTGCACAGAACATTCTCCAGGATAGATCACATCTTGGGTGACAAATCAAGCCTCAGTAAATTTAAGAAAATTGAAATCATATCAAGCATCTTTTCTGACCACAATGCTATGAGATTAGAAATCAATTACAGGGGAAAAAAAGTAAAAAAACACAAACACATGGAGGCTAAACAATACATTACTAAATAACCAAGAGATCACTGAAGAAATCAAAGAGGAAATCAAAAAATACCTAGAGACAAATGACAATGAAAACAAGATGATCCAAAACCTATGGGGTGCAGCAAAAGCAGTTCTAAGAGGGAAGTTTATAGCAATATAAGCCTACCTCAAGAAACAAGAAAAATCTCAAATAAACAATCTAACCTTACACCTAAAGGAACTAGAGAAAGAAGAAAAAACAAAACCCAAAGTTAGTAGAAGGAAAGAAATCATAAAGATCAGAGCAGAAATAAATGAAATAGAAGCAAAGAAAACAATAGCAAAGATCAATAAAACTTAAAAAAAAAAAAGGTCAGAAGACCTAAATAGACATTTCTCCAAAAAAGACCTACAGATGGCCAAGAAGCACATGAAAAGATGCTCAACATCACTAATTATTAGGGAAATGCAAATCAAAACTACAATGAGGTATCACCTCACACCGGTTAGAATGGCCATCATCAAAAAATCTACAAACAATAAAGGCTGGAGAGGGTATGGAGAAAAGGGAACCCTCTTGCACTGTTGGTGAGAATGTAACTTGATACAGCCACTATGGAGAACTGTATGGAGGTTCCTTAGAAAACTAAAAATAGAATTACCATATGACCCAGTAATCCCACTACTGGGCATATTCCCAGAGAAAACCATAATTCAAAAAGACACTTGCACCCCCAGTGTTCATTGCAGCACTATTTATGATAGCCAGGTCATGGAATCAACCTAAATGCCCATCAACAGACAAATGGATAAAGAAGATGTGACACATATATACAATGGAATATTACTCAGCCATAAAAAGAAATGAATTTGGGTCATTTGTAGAGACATGGATGGACCTAGAGACTGTCATACAGAGTGAAGTAAGTCAGAAAGAGAAAAACAAATACCGTATGCTGACACATATACATGGAACCAAAAAAAAAAAAAAGGTTCTGAAGAACCTAGGGGCAGCACAGAAATAAAGACACAGATGTAGAGAATGGGCTTGAGGACATGGGGAGAGGGAAGGGGAAGCTGGGACGAAATGAGAGATTAGCATAGGCATATATACACTACCAAGTGTAAAATAGATAGCTAGTGGGAAGCAGCTGCACAGCACAGGGAGATCAGCTTGGTGCTTTATGGCCACCTAGAGGGGTGGGATAGGGAGGGTGGGAGGGAGACACAAGAGGGAGAGGATATGGGGATATATGTATACATATAGCTGATTCACTTTGTTATACAGCAGGAAGTAACACAACATTGTAAAGCAATTATAGTCCAGTAACGATGTTTAAAAAAAAAAATGTGGTACATATATGCCATGGAATATTACTCAGCCATAAAAATGAACAAAATTGGGTCATTTGTAGAGATGTGGATGGACCTGGAGACTGTCATACAGTGTGAAGTAAGTCAGAATGAGAAAAACAAATATTGTATATTAATGCATATATGTGGAATCTAGAAAAATGATACAGATGAACTGGTTTGTAGGGCAGAAATAGAGACATAGATATAGAGAACAAACGTATGGACACCAAGGGGGGAAAGTGGGGTTGGTGGTGGTGGGATGAATTGGGAGATTGGGATTGACATATATATACTAATATGCGTAATAGATAAGTAATAAGAACCTGCTGTATGAAAAAATAAATAAGTAAAATAAAATGAAAAAAAATTTGTGCGCTTTGGGTGAAACAGATTGTCCTCCATGATGTGAGTGGGCCTCATCTAATCAGTTGAAGTCTCAAATAGAACAAAAATAATGGCCTCCCATTAGTAAGGGACAGTTTTATCATCAGATAGCCTTTGGACTTGAACTGCAGCATCAGCTCTTCCCTGGGTTTCTAGCATGCTGGCCTACCCTACAGTATTTAGACCTGCCAACCTCTACAATTGCACAACCTAGTTTCTTAAACACACACACACACACAAAACATTTAAATATATATATATACACACACACACACACACATACACACACACATATGTATATACACACACACATATATACACATATGTGTATAGCTGTATAGTTATAACAGGACTAAGTATTGGTTCTGTTTCTCTGGAGAACCCTGACTAATACACACACTTCAGATCCCTTTCTTAAATCTATCTCTTCCTTCCATTTACACTGTTCTCCTTAGCTTTGGCCTCTGTCAGCTTTTGCCTGGGATGACCCTAACTGGTGCCTCACTGTTACCAGCCTCACTTCCATCCATCAGTTTTCCACACTGCCTTGAACATAATTTTTTTAAATCAGTAAGTCTTTAAATTGTTATTCTAATATTTAGAAACCTTGGGTGTTTCACTGTTGTTGTTTCCTGAAGGGTTAAACTTTAAATCCTTTGCATGCAAGGCATTTTACATATATGTTTAAGCATCAGGCCTACTCAGTTTTCTCCAGCCAGGAAACAACTTGCATCCCCTTAATTTCCCATGCTTCTTCTTAACTCAGTGACTTAGTGCACATTTTTTCTTCTCCTTGGAATGAAGGTGCCCTACCTCCAGTCTGTACAATGAACTCTCTCTTTTCTTTCAAACGTAGCACAAGTGTCACATTTCCTTGGACCTCCACTTCTGGGAGTTACCCAGACAGCATTTGGCTTTCTTACTTCTGTACTCTTACTGCACATCTAAGAGCATGATTGGACTCCATTGTTGCCATTTATTGGATATTTACTAAGAGGCAACGCATTATCTCATTTAATCCTCACTATCATCCCCCTTTTAGGAAACAGCTTTGGAGTAGTATAGCCACTTGATCAAGTTCACAGAGCTGGAAGATGGCAGACACAGGGATTGAATAACTCCAAAGTCTGTGTTCTTAATCACTATACTAGATTGCCTCTATCACTGCTTATTATATCCACTGTATGCTGCTTATAGTTATTGCAGCATATTTCTTACTAAAATCTACTTCAGAGTTACCTTCTGGGATTTTTTTGTATATGTATCACTTTATGAATGTGAAGGAAACTACTTTGGTCATATCATACAAAAATTTAGAAGTCGCTTATTTAAAATAAATTTTAGATAGCTAAGATCAAGCTTGTTATTCAGTTTAAGATGTGGTATGGTCCCTTTAAAGTCCAAGACTCTCCTAATTTCAGAATATTTACCATATGGCTAACTGATAAGAAAACAATTCCCACTTCCACTCAAGAAGTCAACCACCTACTATTAAAAACCTTCCCATTACCACAGATTGAGGGAAAGCCAAGCCTCCTGTCAGGCTTCCAGGCTATAATGCTCCAACCAAAGTAACTCCAATTCCTTCTTTAAGCTTTAAACGTTAGTCTACCTTCCAATGAAAATCCATAATTTTTTTTTTCCAAAAATATCAGTCACAAGTATCAAATCATGCTGTTCATTTCCAGTGCTGGAATTCTGTTAATTTCCTATAGCATTGGCATTTACTCTGCAGAAGATAGAAGGACGAGATGGTGATTGCTGCAATCTATATATGAATTGGGAAGTGCTCTCTCGTTTGGGTTTCTTCATTAAGCAATCTGTAGGCTTCAGGTATTCATAAGATATGAATAGATCTGCCAAATCGGAGGCCCAAGAAACACATTCTATCACTTTTTTTTTCCATTTAAAAACTACAAGGCATACACGAAGGATTTCTCTGGGCTCAATACAAAACCCAAGGGAAAATGTTGATATTGGAAATCCTAGGTTTTGTTTTTTTCACCACACCATACATTATTTGACACAATCTTTTCATTTTCCATCTTGCAACACATCAAAAAACATTATTACATTTCCCTTTATTTCCAAGCCAACCATTTTGTACTTATGGGACACCACACATGTGAAGGGTTTAGCTGTATTTTATTTATGTATTCATTTATTTGGTTAAAAACTGAGAAGGAACCTCTGAGTTCTTTCACAGCTGTGATTAGAGAAAAATGAAGATCCGAAGCAATGAAATTTATAGACCTATAAATCACATTCCATTTCAGAGTCTGAAAAATTGTAGAGATTAAGAAACTCGGTGAAGAGATGTTCATTACTCTTTCACATGGACGTTTGTTTAGTTGGTTTACTAATGTTATCACAAGACTTTTGGGGGCACCCTAATGGGTCACTCAGATGACTTTATGCTCACACATCACTTTGAGGAAACAAAGGGTAACAACAACAGGTGTTACTGGTGTGAGATATTGTGCAGGTTGAAAATGCAGTCCTATTTCTTTGGAAATCTTTGACTCCAAAAAAATATGTGAAAAACAGCCCCCAAATGGTTCTGTGCTCCAATTCCATTTTATTTTAGAATTGCTTATGTTACTAGGATTTATGAGTGTTACTTCCCTGAAAGAATGGTGTATCTTTCAGCTCTCAGTGTGTACTTTAATGGAAATAGTGTGCTTTTATGGAATAAAAGTTCTCTGAAGCCCTGCCTGAGACTATTTCAAACCAGAACCTCCACACTGTGTCTGGAAAATCACTAACAGAGAAATGGACAGAAAAAGAGCAACTCTGTTTTTTAAATCTTCTTTCCAAAACTTCCTGTTTGACTGTCTTGCTAGGATTTTTATTCCATGGTAGCTGTAGGATATCAGTGATTTGCATTTTGGAAAGTTATCCTGTGTGTTATTTATATCCCATGTATCTGTTTCACTTATGTGTTCAACTGCTGCATTCCACATGACCATTAAAGGAGCTGTCAAAAGGCAAAACATTTACAGATAAAGATCTATAAAACTGAAGTCAAACCTTAATTACCCAGTGAAAGTCATGATGTTTTGAAACAATGGATATTTCTAAATATTTCACATTCATAAGCCTACTGTGATTTCATACAGAAGATACACCTTTCAAATTAAGTTTAAACTATGTAATTAAATGTAGTTGTTATTCCCTGGATACAACAACGGAGAGGTAGGGTAGAAGCCTTGAGTTGTACTGGATGGCATAACCTACAACATGCCACAGCTGCAGGTAATAGACATGTGAGTGTTGCTCAGAGATTTTCTTCATTATCCTTTGATTTAAAAATATTCACTTCAAATGCATATTATTTTTAGACCAAGGCAAGTTCTGCTTATTTTATACATTTGCATCTATTTACTGAGAATAATAGAATCTTATATTTGATAACAAATCTCCCTTATAGCTACCCCAATAAATTATCAGCTACCTCTGTTCTTTCCAGGCATGAGAAGTTCACCAACCCATATACCTGATCATTCCTGTGAAGAGTAAGTTAACCTCAGAACCTGCTGTCACAGCAGGTTAAATTTATGATATACATACAAGTCTAAAAAATATTCTCAACCTTACTTAAAAATAAGTAATAGGGCCTCCCTGGTGGCGCAGTGGTTGAGAGTCCGCCTGCCGATGCAGGGGATACGGGTTCGTGCCCCGGTCTGGGAGGATCCCATATGCCGCGGAGCGGCTGGGCCCGTGAGCCATGGCCGCTGGGCCTGCGCATCCGGAGCCTGTGCTCCGCAACGGGAGAGGCCACAACAGTGAGAGGCCCGCATACCGCAAAAAAAAAAAAAAAAAAAAAAGTAATAATTAGTTGAATTAGGTATAGCTCTTATATTTTACATTATAATGTTCTGCATTTCTCATATTTTATATAGCATCATAAAATTTGTAATATTGAATAAAACCAATAAGGTAATTTGTACAAAATTATAGAATTATAATTTAGAAATACAATTAACTTTTTTTTTCTTTTGCCCCCATATAACATGACTATTATACTAATGTATAATAATACTTACTACAGGAGGGGCAATTGAGAGTAAAATATAACACGTCAATATTCTATTTTATAAATTATTTGTCTCCAGTTTTCTTATAAAATAAGAAGTTTGCTTTAGAGTCTTATTATTTTCTGAATTCCATCCCACCCTCACCAAACATTTTGCAAAGAAAACTTGAAAATTTTGCTTCATGTAACTCCTTCCTTCCTCTTGTGTTTTTCCCTATTCCCGACACCAGATAACCTTAATTTATTTTGCTTTACTGAGTAGACTCAAGTATCTCTTTCTCAGCTAATAATAATAATAATCGTTAATTGAATGCATCCTGTGTATTAGTGTCCGTCATATATTGGGAATCTAATATACCTAAGTTTAACAAGCCAGGAACTTTCCCAAATTAATGCCCAGTAAATCAGAGAATACACTTGACTGAGACAAAAGAAATAAACACAGATTGCCTTCTACTTCAAACTGTGGAACAGTGGTACTTCCTTTGTAACTTCCTTTTAGTTTGAAATTATTGAAGAAAATTGAAAGGAAGTCATATAATTAAATGGTAAAATATTTTAATGTTTAAATGAACTTTGCCATGATTTTTCTTTTTTTTGTGAAATACTGTTGACATACACTATTGTGTTAGTTTTAGAAGTACTATATAGTGATTTGACATTTGCATGCATTATGAAATGACCACCACAATAAGTCTAGTAACTATCTGTCCCCATCCAAAGTTGTTAGAATATTATTGACTATATTCTTTAAGCTGTATATTACGTCTCACGGCTTATTTATTTTATAACTGGAGAATTGTACCTTTTAATCCCCTTCATCTATTCCACCCCCAACCCTCCTCTCCTCTGGCAACCACCCATTTGTTCTCAATATATGTGAGTCTATTTTTGTTTTGTTTTGCTTTTTTTTTAGGTTTCACATATAAGTGAGGTCATTTAGTATTTGTCTTTCTCCGTCTGACTTATTTCAATTGGCATAATACCCTCTAGATCAGGGGTCCGCAACCCCCTGACCGCGGATTGGTTCTGGTCCATGGCCTGTTAGGAACTGGGCCACACAGCAGGAGGTGAGCGGTAGGAGAGTGAGCGAAGCTTCATCCGCTGCTCCCCGTTGCTCCCCATCACTAGCATTACCACCTGAACCATCACTTGCATTACCGCCTGAACCATCCCCCACCGCCATCCGTGGAAAAATTGTCTTCCACGAAACCAGTCCCTGGTGCCAAAAAGGTTGGGGACTGCTGCTCTTGATTCATCCTTGTTGTTATAAATGTCAAGATTTCAGTTTTTTAATGGCTGAGTAATATTCCATTGTATGCAGACATATCTGGGAAATATAATGGATTTGGTTCCAGACCACCACAGTAAAGAAAATATCTCAATAAAACAAGTCACACGATTTTTTTGGTTTCCCAGTGCATATAAAAGTTATGTTTACGGTATACTGTAGTCTATTAAGTGTGCGATGGTGTTATGTCTAAAAAAAAGTACATACCCTAATTTAAAATATATTATTGCTAAAAAATTGCTAACCATCATCTGAGTCTTCAATGAGTCATAATCTTTTTGCAATAGTAATATCAAAGATCACTGATCACAAATCACCATAACAAACATAATAATAATGAAAAAGTTTCAACTATTATGAGAATTACCAAAATGTGAAACAGAGACAGAACTGAGCAAATGTTGTTGGAAAAATGGTGGCTATAGATTTGCTTGATGCAGAGTTGATGCAAACCTTCAATATGTAAAACAACAACAACAACAACAAAACAAAAAAAAAGCATTATCTGCAAAGTGAAATAAAGGGAAGAGCAACAAAACAAGGTGTGCCTGCCTGTATCCCACATCTTCTTTAACCATTCATCTATTGATGGACACTTAGATTGCTTCCATATCTCGGCTATTGTAAATAATGCTGAAATGAGCATTTGGCGTGCGTATATCTTTTCCAATTAGTGTTTTTGTTTTCTTCTGGTATATACCCAGATGTGAAATTACTGGGTCATATGGCAGTCCTATTTTTAATTTTTTGAGGAACCTTCATACTATTTTACATAATGGCTTCACCAATGTATAATCCCAGCAACAGTGCACAAGGGTTCCGTTTTCTCCACATCCTTGCCAATGCTTGTTATTTGTTGTCTTTTTGATGATAGCCATTCTGACCAGAGTGAGGTGGTATATCATTGTGATTTTGATGTGCATTTCCCTGATGATTAGTGATGTTGAACATCTTTTCATTTGCTTTTTGGCCATCTGTATGTCTCCTTTGGAATAATGTCTGTCAGGTCATCTGCCCATTTTTAAATTGGATTGTTTGGTTTTTTAATATTGAGTTGTATGAGTTCTTTGTATATTTTGGATATTAACTCCTTAAGGGATATATCATTTACAAATATCTTCTCCTATTCAGTAGGCTGCCTCTTTGTTTTGTTGATAGTTTCCTTTACTGTGCAAATCTTTTTAGTTTGATGTAGTCCCATTTGTTTATTTTTGTTTTTGTTTCCCTTGCCTGAGGAAAAAGTTACAAAGAAATATTTCTAAGACAAATGTCAGAGTATACTGCCTGTTTTTTTTTTTTTTTTTTTTTTTTGGTGGTACACGGGCCTCTCACTGTTGTGGCCTCTCCTGTTGTGGAGCACAGGCTCCGGAGGCGCAGGCTCAGCTGCCATGGTTCACGGGCCCAGCCGCTCCGTGGCATGTGGGATCTTCCCGGACTGGGGCACGAATCCGCATCCCCTGCATTGGCATGTGGACTCTCAACCACTGGGCCACCAGGGAAGCCCTACTGCCTATTTTTTCTAGGAGTTTTATGGTTTCAGGTCTTTCATTTAAGCCTTTAATCCATTTGAGTTTATTTTTGTGTCTGGTGTAAGAATGTAGTCCAGTTTGATTCTCTTTGCATGTAGCTGTCCAGTTTTCCCAACACCATTTATTGAAAATGCTATCTTTTCCCCATTATATATTCTTGCCTCCTCTCTTGTAGGTTAATTGACCATATAAGCATGGGTTTATCCTGGGCTCTCTGCTCTGTTCCATTGATTCCTGTAGCTTTGTGGTACAGTTTGAAATCAGTTACTGTGCTACCTCCAGCTTTGTTCTTCTTTCTCAAGATTGCTTTGGCTATTTGGGGTCTTTTGTGTTTCCATACAAATTTTAAAATTATTTGTTCTAGCTCTGTGAAAAATGCTATTGGTACTTTGATAAGGTTTGAATTGAATCTGTAGATTGCCTTGGGTTGCATAATCATTTTAGCAATATTAATTCTTTCAATTCATAAGCATGATATCTTTCCATTTGTTTGCATCATCTTCAAATTTTCATCAACATCTTACAGTTTTCATTGTACAGGTCTTTTACCTCTTTGATTATATTTATTCCTAGTATTTTATTCTTTTTGATGCAATAGTAATCAAGATTTTTTTCTTAATTTTTCTTTCTGACAGTTTATTAATGTATATAACACAAGAGATTTATGCATATTAATTTTGTATTCTGCCACTTTACTGAATTGTTTTATTAGTTCTAATGGTTTTTGGAAGCATTTTTAGGATTTTTCTCTTTTTAATATCATGTCATCTGCAAACCGTGACAGTTTTACTTCTTCCTTTCCAACTTGGATTCCTTTTATTTCTTTTTCTTGTCTAATTGCTGTGGCTAGGACTTCCAATACTATGTTCAATAAAAGTGGCAAGAGTGGTTACCCTTGTCTTGTTCCTGATCTCCATTGAGTATGAGTTTGGCTGTGCATTTGTCATATATGGTCACTATTATGTGGAGTTATGTACCCTCTTTACTGGCTTTGCTGAGAGTTTTATCATTAATGGATGTTGAATTTTGTATAAGATTTTTATTCATCTAATGAGATGATCGGTATGATTTTCTTCTTCAGTTTGTTAAAGTGGTGCATCACATTGATTTGCAGATATTGAACCATCCTTGCATCCCTTAGCTAAATCCCCTTGATCATAGTATATGGTCCTTTTAATGTATTGTTGTATTCCATTAGATGATATTTTGTTGAGGATTTTTGTGTCTATGTTCATCAGTGATATTGTCCTGTAGTTTTCTTTCTTTGTGGTATCTTTGTCTGGTTTTGGTATCAGGGTGATACTGGCCTCATAAAGTGAATTTGGAAGTGTTTCTTCCTCTTTATTTATTTATTTTTGAATAGTTTGGGAAGGCTAGGTGTTAACTCTTCTTTTATAGAACTCTTGTTTTGTACAATTCACATGTGAAGCTGTCTCGTCCTGGACTTTTGTTTGTTGAGAGTTTTGAAAATTACTGATTTAGTTTTATTACTGGTAACCAGTCTCTTCATATTTTCTGTTTTTTCCTGATTCAGTCTTGGGGTCATAACTTCATTTATTAACATATATAACATACCTTAAGGGATGCAGCTGTATATTTTGTTTTCTTCCTGCAAGTCAAGAGAAAATATACACGTTCTGGTGAAAGTTTTGCTTGAAGTGTAAGTGAACTGTTAATATGATTGTTTTTTCTTATGTAGTAGGTTTTCATATTTAGTGGCTACCCAAAAGATCTGTCCATGTCTTAATCCCTGGAATGTTCCAGGAAAAAATGTCATTGCAGGTGTAATTAAGTCATGGATCTTGAACTGAGGAGATTATCCTGGTGAGCCCTAATCTAATGACAAATGACCTTATAAGAGAAAGGTAGAGGGAGATTTGTGACAGGCAGAAAATAAAATGACACAGACAATGGAAAGCAATGTGAAGGCAAAGACAGAGCAGTCAGTGATGTGGAAACAGTTGTGGTACCAGCTGCCACCAGAAGATGGAAAAGGCAAAGAACAGATTCGCCCCTAGAGCCTCCAAATGGGGTGCAGTCCTGATGACACCTTGATTTTGGACTTCTGGCCTCCAGGACTGTAGGAGAATAAATTTTTGTTGTCTTTAAGCCATCAATTTGTGGTAACTTGTTATAGCAGTCACAGGAAACTAAGATATCATATAAGCTCAATAATATAAGTATGTGTTCATCAAACCCAGTAACTACAAATTATATAAGGGAAGGAACCACTAAGATTTTGTTGATTGCTACATCTTGCACAGCTTGCCTGATGAAGCAGAGTACTTACGAGGCAGGGTATCTAGATATATGGCTGATTAAAAAAATAATAATAAAGGATTGTTTCTCAATATCCCTTGCAGCTGGATGTGGCCTAGGGACTATTTTGTGTCAAAGGGGTAAAAACACATGTGAAGTGGTTACTACAAGTATGTGCCCTTGATAGGAGGGAGCATCATAATGGATGAGCAGGAGCCGCCAACTCATAAGAAATATACTTGTTTTGGCACAAGATGAGGTAAGATTGTAAGATTGAGAACAGAAGCAATGCCTGGAAGAACAAGAATATGAAAGAGCTATGCAATTCCTGAATGCCTACATAGACTTTTCTGTGAAAGAAATGTTAAAAAGTACTACTGCTTTTTTTTAATGTTGGGGACAGGGAGGAGTTCTGTCACAACCAAACTTACTTCTAACTTATACACAAGATAACTGGCTTATAATATTTGTTGAATGAGATGAATGAGTTTATCTAATTATTCAACATAAATATTGTATATTGGCTGATAATTTCTTGGAGAAAATGAGAAAAGTTATTTACTTGAAATATTCATTGATTGAAATATTCTTGTACTCTGTCTCCCATTTATCTACATATCAAGGAATAAGAAATTATCTATTTACAAGAATTTAATGGAAATATATAGATTGTATTTCTGTTTCTCCACCACCTACATGTAAGCCATGAAATATTTTTATTGATTGCTTTTAAAATGTTAATTATAAATGCTTAAGAACCAAGTATCAACCCTAAGTCTCCATCTGTCATATCACTAAAGAGTCAATTTTTTACCAAAAAGAACTGAATTACATCGATGTTTATCATTTCAACTCTCTAGAATTAAACTTTTCCTACGTTAATTATCCATAAACCCATCTTGTCCTAGCACATTTGAAAAAGGAAGAAAATTTGAAAAAGGTTTTTAAGTGATGTCTTATTGATGAATCTAGATTAACTGCTGCCTCCATAAAAATATTGACTCTCTGGAATTTAATTTTTATTTCCATACTTACATCTATATGCTGCTCAATGAATGCCTGCTGCATTGATCTGTATGTCTCAACGAACCCCTACAGAGATGTTTCTCTCAGCAATATTGGGTGATTGTACATATTCTGGAATTAAAACAAATTCCATATCCTGCAGTTCAGCTTGTTGCCTTTATGAAATGCCGACCTAATGTGTTCCTGATAGATGATGTTTTACTCTGCATTTTTGAGGATCTTTGAAAAATCTTCCTTTATGATTGTCTATAAAGGCAATTTTGTTCAAATGATGCCAGGAGTTAGACAACTAATTGACACCTACTGGTGAAGTTTTTGTGGGAAGGGCCAGGGTATAAATCATCAAGCAACTTTTTCCCTCTTTGTTGCCTTTTTTTCTCCTTATGTAAGACTCACAAACGTCTTCTCAAAGATTCAGATCAGTTTTGCTCTCAATGAAGGATTTCCCAATCTGTGCAAGTAGAATTAACCTCACTAAATTTAGCGGAGGCACCATTTTTATGAATTTTATTTTTGTGTGGGATATTGAAAAAGAACATTCATGGGAGTTCTGATATATGGTAGTTTCTAGAATCTACTAATATTCCTGAAAAACCCCGTTTAACAGAGTCCCTGGTGCCTGTTGAGGCAAACAGAGCCACAGCATGGTTTCTAAATGCTGAAGGAATGAGGGAAATGGGAGCCGAGGTGCTTGAGGAGTGAAGATGATGTGTGGGGCAACAGCCCGAGGTTGCCCTGGCAGGTGAAGTAGATTGGCGTGGTATCTAGTGATCATGTTGGGATGGCCAAACTCTAAGCAGACTTGTTGGGGGTTAATTTTATACAAATACTCAGCCACACACACACACAAATTGATGACTCTAAATAATTGAATCCTCATAGAAAAATTGCCCTGGATGGATTCACTTGTTTTGGATAAGTTTAGGAAAGAAGGAATCTCAACTTCTCCATCCAGGGCTTTTCAAAGAGGATAAAAGTCATAAAGAAGATTGAACACATACAGAACTTTAGAGCCCTTTAGGTCAGACTAGGGAGCATTACAGTGAAGTATGCACTTTTTTTGCTTTCTATATTGGCTGAGGTTACTAGGTATTAATTCTGGCGTTGCTTAAAGTGTGGCCTTGAATCCCGTGATTTATTCATTTTTAGATCTTTTTTCAGGAGTTTTCCTGTGTGCAGTCAGTGTACTTGCCACTTTTTGAAATTTATTAAGACAGTGTCCTTGTCTGATTTCAGCAATCTGTCTCACACAATTAGTTGTAATTTTTATTTCCCATTATAGAGCCATGGATTACTTTTCTGCATCAGTCTCTAACTGAACTAGACATTAAAAACTGATTCTTGTGGAGCCACACAAAGCAATGTTCAGAGTTATTTTGCAGCAAAGCACTGGTGATGTTGACTTTATTTATTGCTCAACCACCTTAATGTAAAATTCAGTATGGTCAGTTTCATAAAAATCAGGGCAAGAGCTACAGACAGACTGCATGATTCAATTCTGACCACAAGAAATGGACATGCGTTTTCAATTCCAAGTAAGCATTTAACATCTGCATGTTATGGTGTTTCCAAAAACCTGACAGAAATGTCATCAATGAAACTGAGAAGAAAATATTTCTGACAGACTTTTTCTTTGGCTTTCCTAGTATTCCATTTGCCAAATTTATAAAGAAAAATATCTTGCTCTCCTGTACTTTCTAGATATTTACTTAAAAAAAAAAAGAAATCTGAGATCAGTGGCAGAAGATGGGAATGCAAAATGAGCTGCTGTAATAATCAGAACTAAGAAATAACTTATATTCTTGGCTACCACCATCGCCTAGGGTACTGACTTGGCTCTGAAATAATAAGGGAAGTGAAGTGAAGGGTTTTTAACAATATCTAAAATTCCCTGAACTACTTGACAATTTAACATGTCAAGTCTATATCTTTCAGGACAAAAGTTTAAGTAAGAAATATATATATGTATTTTTAATTCAGGATACAGTATTGAAAAATTGTTCTTCATCTTAATGAGATGGACCTGGTCCTTTTTAAAAAGGAAACTCTGGTTTCCTGTTATATACTGTGTCTAGGCTCTTAGGGTAAAAGTTATTTATTAGCCTAACCACATAACCACATAGCTGCATTACCCTGTAGTTCCTGCCATCAGGCAGCTGCAACACGGCTATTAAGTTTCAGAGCTAGAATGTAAAACCAAGTCTTATTTAACTCCAGAGTCCTTCTGCATGATGATTGCACTATTCTGATCCATAGGAAAAAGTGAAATGCGTGTGCTAAGGTATAATGTGAGCAGCGGATAATGTGTGTTGATCAATAAATACCCTATCAACTAATTCTCCCACATGTCCTGTGACACCCTTCCCATTCACCTAGGCTCCTTTCAATGCTTTCCTTACACTGGAGCAAAGAATAGGCTTATAAATAGGTGCTTCAAATTATTTCACCTTTCTGTTTATTTGTAACTGTTTATTCTGAAAATTTCAACCATATCAAAAAAGAAGAACAATTATGTAATGAACTCCCAGGTACAATTTCCATAACTACCAACTCATGGTCAGTCTTCCCTCTTTATCATTTTGAAATGAATCTCCAGACATTATTTCATCCATAAACATTTTGAGTTATATCTCTAAAGAACTTTAAAAAATAGCTAATAACAGTATTAATATTACACCCAAATAAATGAACATTATTTCCTTAATCTCATCAAGTATGATGAGATTAATCAGTGTTCAAATTCCCCTGATTGTCTCATACTTTATTTTCAAAAGTTGATTAGTTTGAGACAAGATCCAAATAAGTTTTACCTTACTATCTTTCTATTGGTTTATATGTTTTAAGTCTCTTCTAATCTATAGGTTACTCCTCAATCTCTCATATTCTCAATCTCTCTGTCTCTCTCTGCTTCTCTCCCTACTACAATTTATTTGTTGAAGAAACTGCATAAGACTTGTCCCATAGCCTGGATTTTATTGCTTCCCTATGGTGTTCCTTTGTTCCCACTGTTTCCTGTAAATTGGTGGTAAGTTCTAAAAGGCTTGGTCAGGTACAGATTTGACAAAACTATTTTGTAGCTGCACTTGTGTATTAAGATCAGGAGTTATATAATGTCTGATACTGTTTGGACACATTAACTCATTAGCACTTGCCAACAGTAATATTCTAATTCTCTCTGTTTTTTCTTCATTTATTAGGTGGTGTGTGTGTGTGTGTGTGTTTGTGTATGTATGTTATATGTGTATAGGTATTGTATATATATATATATATATATATATTTTTTTTTTTTTTTTGCGGTACGCGGGCCTCTCACTGTTGTGGCCTCTCCCATTGCGGAGCACAGGCTCTGGACGCGCAGGCTCAGCGGCCATGGCTCACGGGCCTAGCCGCTCCGTGGCATGTGGGATCTCCCCAGACCGGGGCACGAACCCATGTCCCCTGCATCGGCAGGCGGACTCTCAACCACTGCGCCACCTGGGAAGCCCGGTATTATATATTATATAATACACATATTACCATCAGGAGTTACATAATGTTTGATGATCTCTCCTGTATCGTGTACATGTAATATATACATAGACATACATATATATAGTCTGCTCTTACTATAATATATTGGAGATTACTCATAGTAGTATATAAAGATATTCCTTGTGATATGATTCTTTAGTTTTATGTGTCAACTTGACTATGCTAAGGAATGCCCAGATTGCTGGTAAAACATTATTTCTGGGTGTATCTATGAGGGTGTTTCCAGAAGAGATGAACTTTTGACAGAGTAAAGATCAGCCTCACCAAGGCAGCAGACATCATGCAAACCCTTGAGGGCCCAAATAGAACAAAAAAGAAAGAAGGGTGAATTTTCTCTCTTTACTCGAGCAGGGATATCCGTAATCTGCCCTCAGACATCAGTGGCTCCTTTTTGGTCCTCAGGCCTTTGGACTTGAACTGAATTACACCACCAGCTTTCCTGGTTCTCCAGTGTGCAGGCAGCAGATCATGGTATTTCTTGGCCTCTGTAATCACATGAGCCAATTCCTACAATAAATCTCTTCTTATGTATATCTATATCTACATCTATATATCTATATCTATATATTCTACTGGTTCTGTTCTCTGGGGAACCCTGAATAACACATTCCTTAATTCCTTTTCTAGCTGCATAGTACTCCATTATGTGGAAATACCACGGTTCACTCAGTCTGTTCCCTATTGATGAGCATTTTGGTTGTTTCCAGGCTTTAACTATTTCAAACAGTAAAGCAATCAATAGCCTTGTGCACCCAGTTCATTGTATTCTGGCCAGGGTATCTTTGGGGAGTGAGATTTCTAACTCAAAGAATAAGTGCACATGTATGACAGTCTGAGAATAACTCCCTCTCACACACTGAAACTATCTTCAGTAGGTGTCTATTACTCCTAGGGAGTTGGAAATAAACTCTTAACATGAATAAAAGATCCTGTGGTATCTTAACTAGTTTTGCCGTCATGATCCCCCTCATTCTCTGCTCCAGCCACACTAGACTTCTTCAGTTTCTCAAACAATATGTTATATCTCCACAGAGCTTAGATTAGAAAGCTCTCCCACTCCTCCCCCTATGCTTGATTAACTGCTACCCACCAAACAGAGCTCAGCTTAAAGTTCACTATTTCAGTGAAGCATCCTTGACTTAGAATCTAGACCTAGTTCCTTTTTTATTCACTCTTATAAAACCATGTTTCTTTCCTTCATATAACTCAACTCAATTTCTAATTATATATCCAATTTTGTGATTATCTACTTACCAGTCATAAGCTTCATGAAGAACTGTAATCTTACCTGATTTTGCTTAGTTTTATATCCCCAGAAACTTTTCAGTATAGAACAAATATTTCCCAAATGAATAAATAAGTATAGCATATGCTTGCACTTTAACACTGGTGATCTCATGTCATCAAAAATGCTTTCACATTGCCATTATGCTAAAGTGTCCATGATCACAGGCTCAGTTTTTTTATACTAGTAATTTCATAGACATTTATTTTTTCAATTAATAGATATTAAATAACTACTGTAAATAATGGATACTGGAATTGCAACAACTAGACCCATTTCTTATTGTAAAGAAATTTACAATCTATAGTGTGTAGTAATAAGAATAATGCAAACATTTAAAAGGATTTGGAAATAAACACTAGGTTCAGTGCAGAGTACTCCAAGAGGACAAAGGGAAAGCATTCTACCCTGAGTGTGGTGTGCAGGGAGAGGGTAGATGAGTGCTGCTTAGTAAGTTCTAGAGAATATGGAGGAATCACCAAGGCAAAGAAGAGGAGGAAGTGTATTGTAAACATGGGATAGTAAAAAAGGCACACTGTACTTTTGGAAAAGAGCAAGTGGTACACCATTTATTGTATGTTAAGAAATTTGAACTGAAAATTAAACAGGAGCTTTGTTAATCTCACATTCACTTTAGAGTCTTATTCTGTATGGCTGATGAATTTGGTGTGAGAACTTGCAGTCAGCTGTTCTAGAATGTGGATATGTCTGAGGTCCAAAATATTAAACTATGACATAAGCAGACTTCTAAATCCCAACTGTCCATTTGTCTTATCCTTACATTACTTCTACCATCTCCATAATGATATAATAGAGGAAAAAAATAAATAAAATATGACTTTAGTGGTGTTATTGTTTCAGATCTAGACAAACTGCTTTCAGGGCCATGTCGTTCTTGGAAGAATAAACAGTAATAGCTCTCAACTTGAGAACAAGAATTGTGTCAGGTAGCATTATATGACTCATAAAGGGTGCCTGTAGTGCATAAAAAATCAGCTTCAACCTGTTAGAAGATCCGTGGCCCATTTCAATCACCCTTACTTAAATTCTGATGGCAATAGTGGCAAGGTAGGGCCAATATTTCTAATAGTGACCATATATACTGTTGATAAGACCATGAGAAAACAGCAAATACATTTTAGGTAGGAATATAAAAGAAAGTAAAAAATTTAGAAATACCTAGTAGTCATGGATGCCAGGATTATTTTGGTTCAATTTCAACTTGAACATCATACCTTAGTCTAGAGTTCTAAAAGGTGAAAGACGATGCATAAGGATTCCAAAAGCTCAGAAAGGTCAGCACTTGATGTTTAAAAATCCTAGAACTACTTAAATCTAGTACTGCAAGACTGCATAAGCTATAAGGTCTTGTGATTCACTTTAAGGCAACACAGAACTACTGAAAGATCTAAAATGTAAAAATTCTGTTTTGCAACTCTTGGAGCATTCCAGAGTCATTGTAGTTTCCAGGGAAAAGAAATATGCATATGAACAAGAATATTGAGCAATTGGTTGCATTTATCAAAAAAATTTCTGGTCCACAGAGAAGCATCCTGTTACTACTAGGTCATTGCACAAGTCCTCTAAATATAAGTTTGCATCTGTTAGAGGGAATGAGGCAGGTTTTCCAGTGACCTTGGCCTGATAGTTTTCAGTGGGCTGTACATGGTGCACAGCTGTAGGCTCATCCTCCAAGTTTCCAGTTTGTCACTGATTTATTTTTGTCAAATACAAGATGTAATTGTGATAATTTACAATAGCCAGTAAACACATTATGACAATAAGAAAAAAAAATCTCACTTTTAATATAACGACATCCATCCACTCAAAATAAATTGAATTTCTTGTGATCAGTGACATAACTTTAGTTGAATTACAATTGTGATGTGAAATTATTACATGCAAGAGAATATAAGATGTGATTTCACCAAACTAGTATTTTATTTGTAGAACGCAAGAGGTATCCCACAGTGTAGAGCATGAGCTTTGGAGACAAAAGCCCTACATTAGGGACTTGACTTTGCACTTTGCTAGCATTGTGATCTTGAGCAAGAAGCTTGATATTTTTCCCAAGTTCTTTGTGTCCTCACGAGCAAAATTAAGAATACGTTTCTTGACAGTCTCAAGAAACACACTTCAAAGTCTCATGACAATCACAAAAATATGTCAAAGTACTTTGAGAAGAGTAAATGTTCCCATCTGTAATCTAATCATATAATTATTTACTACTATTAGGAATTGGGGTAGGAAATAATAAACTTAGAACTAATATATTGAAGGATAACATACTCTCTTTGAAACATTATATAACTATGAATGTGCTAGTAACACATGACTAAAAGTGGAGCTTCTATTATGTTTAACAGAATTAATAAATATAAGCTTGTATCACTTTCAGGAGAAAATACTTATTTCAGAAAGTGACGGAAGACTTTTAAACATTAAAATCATAATAAAATGGGTGCTTACATTTTACTTGTGTAAATTAGATGCCAAATATAATTGAAATTGCTGTTGAAGAAACCTAAGAAATTCTTTGGTTGAGTATATGACTAATACATTCTTTTATTTCAGAAGAAAACTTTTATAGTAATAAGATTATATACCTAAAGCTATTGCTATTTTTTAAACTTTTGCTTATTATAATTATTTATATGCAGCTGCAGCCAAAGCTAATATGTTTAAGTCTGAAATGGAGATGTACCTTTAGGTTACTTCAGAGTTATAATTCCTTACACATTCCACATTGATCAGATATGGGGAGAATAAAAACGTTTTGATCACTGAGGAGACTGGACATTTTTAGCCAATCTATGAGCTAATAACAAATATCACTTTGTTAATTAAGTATAATATAGCATGTCTAACTTTTTCCCCTAATCCCCAAATAAAATCCATTCTGAATTCTACTTGTAGAACAAATAAATGCAAAACAAGAAAAACTGCTTAGCGTTCACAAAGAAAACCTGAATACTTTATTTTACATGTCAAAGATGAAAATCACAAACAAATTAATGGAGAATATTACTTTGTTTTATCATTTAAAATGTGTCCTGTAACACAGTCCAGCATGTGACAAGATTAGGAAAATCTACCCTACTACTCTAAACAAACAAAAAATCAGATAAAATGTAACCAAGTTTAAGAAAATACTTATTTGAGCTTGAAATGAAGACTATAGAATTACTAGATTGCAGACACAAGAGGGAAAGTAAAAGCTAAACAATGAGAAATACTTGAAGCCAAATATCCCACAGTATATTGAAATCAGGTATACAATGTATAGTCTTGAGCAGCGCTTCAGTCACGAACAAGTGTTCACAAATGTAAGTTCTGGCTCTTGAGTTGTGGAAGATTAGAATTCAGTGTGCGTATGTAGCTTAGAGATAATACTTTTTCCCAATCTATGACCAAGAGCTAAACCTGGAGCCTATTTTATGTGACACAAGGGTCAGAAAATCTTCACCCAGTATTGCCAAGATGCTATAAGAAACAGGAAGAGAGTTTGCCTTTTATTCAGGGCATGGCTGGAGAAAGAATTGCTCACTCACCCAAGAAGAAATTAAAATCATAGCCAAGACTCTTCATGCAGTGAAGTAACCTCAAGCTGAGTAATAAACATCAATAACCATAAAAACCCCACGTGTGCCAAAGTAAAATATGTTAAATCTTGGAAAAGGCAATTGTAAAATCACATTGTAGTAATGCCTCCCTATTCCAGAGAACCTGTAAATTCCTCTGTAAACTCTGAAGGTGAGCTCAGTAAAAATGTACAGTCAAGAGGACAATAGATACATAAAGAGTTGGGATATACGGAAAGAAGAGAATTGGGCATGGCAAAGGAAAAAAAGTTAAATGGGAGCCTGGATTTGCATATGTTAATACACTGAAAACAAAGTTGTTGTTGTTTTCCTTAGTAACATTCTAATTAAGCCCTGGAACATGACAATGTGTTATTTGTCTACTATCCAAATATTCCATTTTCAGAAAAATGCAATTAAGAAAATGGGACATAAAGCAGTATTGTATTTTACCATGCATTTGAGTTTAAGATGAGAAAAAAAAAACTGATTTTTTTTTTCTCTTTCTCCATCTGCCCAAAGCTGGTGGACTCCTGTGAGTCTATCATTTGAATGTGCAGTGGAGAGTAGGACAGAGCAACCAGATGTCAGGCAGAGGGTCCTGAATATGAAGTCAGAAAATGATAAACCTACGAATATATACTTCACAAACTTATCTGTGCAAGAAATGCAGTAGGTATAGGATTAATGGAATTTAAACACAGTCTCTAGATATATATTATCTTTTGTATACTTTTGAAGCAAAAAGAAGACATGAAGACTGCAAAAAGAAAAAAAGCATAAATGAAAATCAGCACTTACCTTAAAAAGACAGAACTGAATTTTAGCTTGCTTATGACTTGCAGAAATGCTACATTTGAAAAAAATTGTCCTTAGATAAATAATTAAGAGAAGATGACAAACTTTAAAATAGCTGAAGTCCAGAGTACAGACAACCAGTATGTATATATCAGAAAGAAAAAGTAAATTTTAAAGATCGTTGTTAGAGTGTAAAGAGTGCTGGTGCAACAAAAGGTCATCAACGTAAGAGTTAGGAAGTACAATAGAACACCAGTGATGACGGAGGAGGGAACCTGCCATTTATGCCCCAGAGAACAAGGGAATCTTATCACAAGCTGCTCCCCAGAATGGAAGTAACAGTACTTTTAGGGTACAATTGGAGGGAATGAATTAATTTCTTATTTCCCTATTTTCTTGAGTGCTTCTGTATTAATTGTCGTTGTGAGACCCCATAGAAAAAACATTGAACCAACTTGGAGAATTCTGGGTACACATAATGCCTTGAAATGAGTAAGATTTAGACAGGCAGGTAAAGTATGAAGAGCATTCTAGGTAACAGCAGGTTTTTTTTTTTTTTAACATCTTTATTGGAGTATAATTGCTTTACAATGGTGTGTTAGTTTCTGCTTTGTAACAAAGTGAATCAGGTACACATGTACATATATCCCCATATCTCCTCCCTCTTGTGTCTCCCTCCCACCCTCTGTATCCCACCCCTCTAGGTGGTCACAGAGCACAGAGCTGATCTCCCTGTGCTATGTGGCTGCTTCCCACTAGCTGTTTTACATTTGGTAGTGTATATATGTCCATGCCACTCTCTCACTTCGTCCCAGCTTACCCTTCCCCCTCCCTGTGTCCTCAAGTCTGTTCTCTATGTCTGCGTCTTTATTCCTGTCCTGCCCCTAGGCGCTTCAGAACCATTTTTTTCTCTTTTAGATTCCATATATATATGTGTTAGCATATGGTATTTGTTTTTCTCTTTCTGACTTACTTCACTCTGTATGACAGTTTCTAGGTCCATCCACCTCACTACAAGTAACTCAATTTCGTTCCTTTTTATTGCTGAGTAATATTCCACTGTATATATGTGCCACATCTTCTTTGTCCATTCATCTGTCAGTGGACACTTAGGTTGCTTCCATGTCCTGGCTATTGTAAATAGAGCTGCAATGAACACTGCGGTACATGACTCTTTTTGAATTATGGTTTTGCCAGGGTATATGCCCAGTAGTGGGATCAGCAGGTGGTTTTTTAATGTAATTGAACTACAAGCACTCGTGATGTAATTTTCCTTAGTACTCTAGTTTATGATTCCTATGTTATAATCAGAAATTCAATATTTTCTTCTACTTAAACATTTCTGATTCTCAAGAAGGGATATCTACTCTGAAATATTTATTAATCAGTTCCTGTTTTGATTTTCTTATTTGCCAGAAATTCAGGGATGTAGAACTCAAGGTTTTTCCCCTAAAGCTAAGCTTTGCAACCATTAGCACCCTTGACAATCTTGTTTGTTTATGTCTATCATGCCAAGCACAGAGACTCACTGAAGGTGGTGGAGTCAGCAATGTTTCTTGACTGCTGGTAAGTTCTTTGCTCTTTCCTCTGGTCCAGTATACATCACCTTTGTTTCCATGAGGTAAAAATGGTTCAGAAATAGGAAGAGAGGAAAAGCTTCCTTTACAGTTCCACTTCTCCCACTGGCCCAGGGTTTCAGCTATCCTGGCCTAATGCCCAGTATTTTCCCTAAGCTGTACTGATGTCATTTTGGTGGGGTGCTATACTTGGATGGGGTCCACCTTCAGTTCCACCTCTTGATGAGTACTAGCATTGCCCACAAAACTGTGATGAAGACAGGGGATCTCTGAAGTAGACTCCTTTGCACTGTCAAGAAGCCAGGTTAGTAGGGGGTAACTTTCAGAAAATAAAGAGAAAATGCTATGTAGTATGTGTGTATGTGTGTGCTGTGGCTCTTGAGAGGAGGGCAGGAGTAACAAGAAATGAAAGGGAATTATTCACTTCAATTTGGTGCAATATGACTACAAGAGTAATAGAATAGAGACAATTCCATTTGTTAAGAAGTATTTTCTCCTGTCAGAAACTTTGTTTGCACCTTAGGTTGGATAGTTCTCTCACGTCTGAAGTCCTGAGAAAAGTTTAGAGGAATTACAGAAGAACTAAACACCAACACTGAAATAAAACACTGAAAGAACATTTGGCTAGATTTTGGTTACAAGTTAACTTAGATTTAGGAAAAAATACTTAGAAATTATCCTTGATTTTCAACTATAAAGCACAATATTTGGGTTTATATGTTGAGACTTTTGAACCATGGCATTGTTACAATTTGACATCTCTTCAGTAGAAATTTATATACCTATAATGTTATCATCTCGATAACTTATGAATCTAATCATAATTTTTCCTCAATGAAATATATTTACATGTTGAGTAGAGCAAGATAAATTTATAAGCTAGATTTATTGTCATATTAAATCTTGACCACTTTTTAAAAATTAATAAACTTTATTTTTTTAGAACAGTTTTAGGTTCACAGCAAAATTGAGAGGAAAGTACAGAGGTTTCTCACATACCCTCATCTCTTCCCACACATAACTTCCCCCACTATAGAGCTCCCACACTAGAGTGGTATGTTTGTTACAATTGATGAACATACATGGACACAATATTATCGCCCAAAGTCCACAGCCTACCTTAGAGTTCATTCTTGGTGTTGTACATTCTTTGGGTTTTGAGAAATGTATAATGACAAGTATCCACCACTGTAGTAACATGCAGTGTAGTTTCACTGCCTTAAAAATTTTCTGTGCTCTGCCTGTTCACCCTTTCCTTCTCCCTATACCCTGGCAATCACTAATCTTTTTACTGTCTCCATAGCTTTGTATTTTCCAGACTATTATATAGTTGGAATTATGCAGTATGTAGCCTTTTCACATTGGCTTCTTTCACTTAGTAATATGCATTTGTGTTTCCTCCATATATTTTCATTGCTTGATGGCTCATTTCTTTTTAGTGCTGAGTAATATTCCATTGTTTGGATGTACCACAGTTTATTTATCCATTCATTTCCTGAAGGATATCTTGGTTGCTTCCTTGATTTGGCAGTCATGAAGAAGGCTACAATAAACACCCTCTGCAGGTTTTTGTGTGGACCTAAGTTTTTAATTCATTTGGGTAAGTAGTGAGGTGTATGGTTTCTGGGTCATGAGATAAGAGTATATTCAGATTTGTAAAAAACACTGCCCAACTGTCTTCCAAAGTGGTTGTACCATTCTGTATTCCCACCATCAAAGAGTAAGAGTTCCTGTTGTTCCACATCCTCATGAGCATTTGGTGTTATCAGTGTTTTGGATTTTGGTCATTCTAATAGACATGTAGTGGTATCTTACTTTAATTTGCAATTCCCTAGTGTCATATGATATTGAACCTCTTTTCATATGCTTATTTCCCAGCTATATATCTACTTTGCTCTTGACCACTTTTCAAGTATCAATTAATAAATCAATTTATTTGAACTAGCTTTTTGAGGTTTTCACTTAAGATTGAGTATCAGACATATTTCACTAAAACTGCAGTCACTATAATAACAATTCATTGTTGCTATCTTGGTCTGCAGTATCCTCAAAATAGAGAATATTTAATATCCTCCAAAATATAAAGGGTGACATGAATCATTCTTTTTATCTCTATATCTCTGTCTGCCCTCAAATGCTTAATGTTAAGTCCTTCCTTTTTATTTAAGGAAAAGTTAACATAGGAAGAAATTTCAAAATACTACCAGATCTTGCTTTCTGTGATATCATCCTCAACAGAGCTGTGGAGGTGATGAGCAGGAATGTTCTGGGTAACTAGCTGATTGTGTTAGCTATTTATTTTCACAGGTAATTTATTAAATACATTAATTGAGGGGGGAATTTATGGTCACAAAGAAGATACCCTGTAGAATTCTCATTCCATATATTCCTGGAAAGGATTGTTGAACTTGGCAAATATTTGCTTTATTTTTTTTAGATACTAACATGCATCCCTACATCAGCTGAAGGCAGAGAATGGTTAGACATTCCACTTGATACCTGTATTTATGTCTTTCAAACTATGTTTCCAGTTTCAGTGTTTTAAATTAAATTAGGAATACAATAGGTAAAGTTTATTTCTCATTTCTAATTTGATTTAACTGTTTGTGGTGATAATAATGATAATATTCACCATGGCATTAATTTCAAAGAAAATAGCCCCTCAAGTTCTTCCCGTTTCTCCAAAAGAGAAATGCCATAGATCCTCATTACAGATTCAGTATAACATTCATGCTCAGCCCTGTCATTCATTAAAATACACATCTCATTTTCAAAGTTGCATTTCATGAACAAATTTAACTTGTTTAACAGCATGCCCAATTCTACCATACACAGTCATTGTATAGTACAGTCAATTTACATTTAAACATAAATCAATTTTAAAAGGATAACTAAAATTTCACTGTCATTAGAGGCAGATGGAAATTGAGGCAATTGAATCAAGGGGAAAAGAGACATTGATCTTGTGGCTACACCATCCCTTGTCTTCAGTAACCCTTCTAACCCTGTTCCATTGGCTTTGAATAATCAGGCTTCGGGAGCATGAGATTATCTTGGTTGAAATAGAGCCAGTTAAATTGAATTATGACAGTATTTACTCAGTGCCTATTAAGAATACTAGGAGTGGGTGGGTATGGATTTGTTTATTCCAGCAAAGATATTTATTGGACATGTAGGAAACTGTACAAGTTCATTGGTGACAGATCACCAATGATTAAAATGGGAAAGGACCCCTGTCTTGAATAAGTGCATCGGGTTTCTATCAAAGAAGCAGAACCACTAAGAGTGATATAGAATAAGAAACTAATTTTGAATATTAGATCTTGTATAGACTTCTTAACAAACTCCCACACTTGTCGGTTTCTCACTGCCTATAAACTGGGTTGAAGGTTGACCTGAAGGAGATGCTGGTACTATTGGCCATGGAGATGCACAAGTACCTGACTCAGGAAGGCCTGTCTGTTACCCCATGTTAACAAAATGAGCCAACAGATCAGCAACAGCTTGAGTGAGCTGCAGCAGTGCTTGGTCCTATATTAATTTTCAGAGGGAAAAGAACTTTTTCTTTACTTCTATCTTCTACATCTTATACAAATTTTTCTGATGGCCACCTTTAATCTAGACACATTCAAGGAGGGGGTTCTGGAAGATGTGGTTCCAGCTTAATGTCCCAGAGTACAAAGACATTACAGTAATTACAATGGGGGAGATATTAATCAGATAAGCACTTAGACATGTAAAAGTATAACTGGTAGAAAATGTAATAGAAAAGAGGTTCAAAGTGCTTTGAGATAAAAGGAATTGATAGGGAAGTTTAAAGAAAAGCTTGAATTCTCAACTGAAGGAAAATAAAGCTTTTACTAAGCAAACAGAGATGAAGAAAAATGGTGAGAAGAACATGTGCAATTGTCTGATGAGAGGGTCCACAGCACCTGCCTGAATCTATAGGTAGAATTTAATCTGGACTTTGAAATATTAAGTTCTATATCTATATCTAGCTATATAACCACATTTAGTCTGTAACTAAATCTAGTTACAGACATCTGTACATGAGATATAAATACTTAAAGATTGAAACCATTCAACTTCTAGATATAGTATAGACAATGAAAACAGCTAATCAGCTCATTTTCTAAAAGTATCTTATTTTAAATCAAGGCTATTTGTCAGTCCTTAACCTTTAGAAGCTTAAAATCAATCAATTAGCAGAAATAAGTCTATCAGAACAAAGCAAATAGATAATTATAAATTATTTCAATTCACTCATTTATTTAAAATTATTTATTGTACGCCTACAAAGTGCCAGATTATTGTAGCAGGAGCTGAGAATGAGATATATTAAAATATATATATATATATATATATACATATATATATATATACATATATATATACATATATATATATATATATATATATATATATGTATATATATATATATATATAGACCAAGTGACTCAGAGAGTTTGCAGCAGAAAGATATAGGGAAATAAACAACTATACTACAGTGAAGATATATATATATATATATATATAATACCATTAGCATAGGCGTGGATTTATCAGCAGGACAATAACATTAGGTGAAATTTAAAGAATGAATCATTTAGCAGCTGAACATGCGTTAGAGGAGTTTCAAGACAAAATGAACTCTACATGGGAAAGTACTGAAGAGTGAATCATCACCTTTATTTAGTCCAGAGAACTCTGTGCAGCCTGATATTATTTGAATAGTAAGAATGAATGGGGAGAGGTGTGTGCAGGAAGAGGACAGGATCAAATAGGAAGAGTTTATACATATGTTAAGAAATTAAAACTCTATCCTAGAACTAAGAGTGGATAATAAATGTGACCAAGAAAGATAAATGATTTTAAAAACTAAACAGTAATATTTAAGGTAGACAATACCAATATAGCAACATTCCTACCAGGAATTGATTTCTTGATTTCTTACTCTCCAGTGTAATGCTATTAACAATTAAATAAAAATTAAAAAAAGATTGGATTGTCTTCCTGCCTCCCTCTTTCATTCTTCTAAGCAGCTTAGTTAAAGGCCACCTAGTCTAACTTGTAAGTATTGGTATCTCTCAAATGTATAGTATAGCGGTCTAGTACTCTTCATTTGTCCAGTTCACTTGCTGTCTTGTCAATTTGTGAAAAAGGTCACTTTGCTTAGTTCATATTCCCAGGTCAATGATTATTGCATCATTGTTTGTATGGTCTCTTCTTAGCCTCTTCTTGGATTGGGTAACACAGAACACCTTTGATAAGCAAACATCTGCAACCAACTTTACAGGTTGTCTCTTGTTTACTATGGATTAGTCTACATCAACTGCAACATCTTCACAGACATTTTTCTTAAACTCCCAAATTCACACCTTTCTTAAACTCCATTGTATTTCAAGATACTGTATTTTCCTTGGTAAATGGTTTAGAAATTAGAAAAAAATTATTTTGAGGAATTTTAATGTTTCCTAATTACTATACTTTTGAAGAAAGCCAAAAAGGAAAATTAAAAATAATATCAAGTATTCAATAGTCAGCTCTTTAATTAGTATTCAGAGCCTTAAAATCAAACTCTAACTCCACAATAGATAGCTTCAAAACTCTTTCATTCATTCCTGCTAAAATCTTCTGAAACTTACTTTCCTTGCATCTTTCTCTACTTACTTTCATAGTCCACTTACATCATTTTGCTCTTTCCCCTTACCTCTTATATGTTCTACCTTTTCCTCACCATTTTTATCAGGAAAAGAACAATCATATTGCACAATATCCCCTTAAAATTGCATGACCAGAAGACTCATTTATAGAAGATAATATAAACTCCGGTCTAGAATTTATTTGGTATCCAATTTGAGGTTTATGAATAAAGGTTTTCGTTAACCTCAGGCATTTAGGCAGAAACTTTCTGAAAAGTTTAAAATTGTTTTAATTGTACTTATTGTCCTGGACTAACAGATATGTACCAGCAAATAGACTTAATTGTTAGCCTTTCATATGAGGAAGCATAATTAGAAGTAGTAAGATGGGAAAGATTAGGAGGAAATTTGAATAACTCAGTTGTGCATGATTTTTAAAATATCTTTGAAAGGTCAAGGAAAAAAATATAAAATACACTTTATATGGCCATTTCAGGATCCTTTCTTTTACAGTAGATTGAACAAAGATCCAAAATTGTAAACAAAATAGAGCTGAATCAATAAGAGATTTTAAAATTAGACTATACGTTTTCAAATAGTATTCTGTGATAGATACATAGGACAAAATGAATGGGGCCTTTTCCTGTCTTTTGTAACTAGGCTCATGCCTAAAATTATGACAGGGAATTGCTAGGTGTTTTCCCACATTTGGATGACATTTTTTTCAGTGAGCCTCAGAAAGTAAATGAGCCAAAATTGAAACAAATTATGGCCCTTCAGATGAAACAACAGACCCCCCAAATAAAAATAAGACCAAAAGGCCCTCTGGTCTCTTAGAATTGAGTGCCTGTGGAGAGACACAGGTGGATATCACAAACAGAAGAATCATTGGAAGAAACTACTGTCCACACTTGCTAAGAAGCAGAAGGGTAGCTATTCAAACTCTGCTCAGTGATTTTACTCAAAGGAAGAGAGCAGTTTTTAACAATTCTCAGTTTTCCTCTAAAGGAGAACTATGTAAATATAGTTGGATGTTAATATCTCTTCTTTAATATGGGTGTTATTATATATTTCATTAATCCCACCATCACAGCACATCAGATCCCACAGAGCAAAGTTTCAAATTATCTAAAAACCATGAAATAAAGCAAATTAAATGGTAGCAAGCATAAAAAAGAAGAAAAAGTTGTATTGCTTAAAGTAAAAATGCCTGGTTGGGCCAGAAGATAGTAAAAGATAGCCTTGAGTGTATATAGTAAGTGGTATAAGGCTTCAGGGGAAGTGAACATTTTTTGCCTTGGTTTACAAAAAACATTAAAGTAGTGAAAATTTCTACAACCCTAAATTTTTTTTGAATTTTATTTTTTTATATAGCAGGTTCTTATTAGTTATCTATTTTATACATATTACTGTATATATGGCAATCCCAATCAAGTTAATTCCACCACCACCCCACCACCCTCTGCTTTCACCACCTTGGTGTCAATACATCTGTCCTCTACATCTGCATCTCTATTTCTGCCTTGCAAACCAGTTCATCTGTACCATTCTTCTAGATTCCACATATATGCGTTAATATACCATATTTGTTTTTCTCTTTCTGACTTACTTCACTCTGTATGACAGTCTCTAGGTCCATCCACGTCTCTACAAATGACCCGATTTCATTCCTTTTTATGGCTGAGTAATATTCCATTGTATATATGTATCACATCTTCTTTATCCATTTGTCTGTCATTGGGCATTTAGGTTGCTTCCATGACCTGGCTACTGTAAATAGTGCTGCAGTGAACATTGGGGTGCATGTGTCCTTTTTTTTTTTTTTTTTTAACGTTACGCAGGCCTCTCACTGTTGTGGCCTCTCCCATTGCAGAGCACAGGCTCTGGACGTGCAGCCTCAGTGACCATGGCTCACAGGCCCAGCCACTCTGCGGCATGTGGGATCTTCCCGGACCGGGGCACGAACCCGTGTCCCCTGCATCAGCAGGCGGACTCTCAACCACTGTGCCACCAGGGAAGCCCCATGTGTCTTTTTGAATTATGGTTTTCTCTGGGTATATGCCCAGTAGTGGGATTGCTGGGTTATATGGTAATTCTATATTTAATTTTTTAAGGAACCTCCATATGTCCTCCATAGTGGCTGTATCAATTTACATTCCCACGAACAGTGCAAGAGGGTTCCCTTTTCTCCACACCCTCTCCAGCATTTGTTGTTTGTAGGTTTTCTGATGATGCCCATTCTAACTGGTGTGAGGTGATACCTCATTGTAGTTTTGATTTGCATTTCTCCAATAATTAGTGATGTTGAGAAGCATTTCATGTACCTCTTGGCCATCTGTTTGTCTTCTTTGGAGAAATGCCTGTTTAGGTCTTCTGCCCATTTTTGGATTGGGTTGTTTGTTTTTTTAATATTGAGCTGCATGAGCTATTATAATGTTAAATCCTTTTGTGCCAACCTATAATTGCTACTTTGAGGTTACCATTGTAAGAACACTACTTGATTCTCTCTTATTCCACCCTGCTAATTTAAAAAATAGAAAGAAGTCTACTTTTCTAATAGGGCTACCAGAAAAAATTTACTGAAGTAGAATTATTTTTAGAGTTTCAAGTTATACCTGACATGAATATCAGTATACCTACAATATGTATATTTCAAGAAGTAACCAAAGAAGGGGCTATAATACCAGGGCAGGAGGCATATACAGAATTAGTAGAAAAGAGCCTATAAGAATCCAGGTGAGTCTTTCCAGATCATCATAAAGTTTTCTTTTAGCATGTACATAAATATATTAGGCCATGTTTTAGGATGATCAAGTTAAAAACTTGACACAAATTAAAAGACACATGCCTATTATAGGCTATATCTCCATCCAGTAACCAAGGTTTATTTTCATTTGCCTTAGAGTATCTGCAGCCTCAACTAAACTAATCAATGTATCTTCTGATTTTAAATGAAGACTACTTTTAAATATGAGAGTTCCACATGCAGTACAATCTCTATTGCTAAATGAAAATACCAAACTAGTTGAATATGAAATTTTATTTTCTCCCCATCTTACCATCAACTTAACATTGTAGTCTGTTACTCATAACCAATGAAGGAGAAGTCCGTGATTGTGTTTCTCAAGTTTAAGGAGTATCCATGAACAGAGCAAATATTTTGGGTAATTCCATGACAAATTCTGATTTAATAGTGTTTGTTAATGGGTCTTATTTTAATAATAGAAAGGGACAATGCTAGACAGATTATGCAATAACTACTCCAGACTCTCCTGTAACATCCAGTCTCTTACCAGAGTCGAATTGTCTTAAATGGCCAAATTTGTGGTCTTCTCTAGAGCATCACAACTTGTTCTTTTAAAAGGTGGATAAATAAATAGTGGTAGTTGTTAACTAGTTCATTACTCTGAAAGGCTGTGGAAAAAAAAGAGATTTGCCAGTCAAAGTTACTGACATCAAGGTAGAATCCAAAGTCAAAGAAATACCAATAATAAAGTGATCACTGCTCTAGACAGACTGCTTTGATTAAGGTCCTTATGTAGGGATCTGTTATAGAACAAAAATACAAGTCCGTGAAAAAATTCAAGAATTCCATTATTGGTTAAAAACTTGACCCCCAATTCTGAGAAGAAATAATGGTAACAATCTGGATATAAAATATAGAAGGAAAGATATCTGGCAAAGCAAAATGTCTGCCTAGTGCCATTAGATAACCTCAAAAGGACAGTTTGCAAAAACTTTCTTTGAGACAACTCTTATAGTAGTCTTGTAAATTTGGACAACTTAGTCTTTTTAGAGTAGGATGATCACTGATTTAATTAAAACAAGTTCCACCTGGGAAGTATGAAGCATAGAAAAGAATTTTGTAGATTTATTAAAAATTAATGCAATGAAAGGACTTCTTTTTCTGTAATGGAGTAAAAGGTGCTGTACTTGCCTTCCTGCCATAAGTAACTAGAAAATAGATAAAATATATGAAGCAACTGTCTCTTGATGATGGACAATATTAAGAGCAGGAACGTGATCCTTGAGGGGAGGGGGAAAAATAAAGTGTATGATATTCCTTTTGTATTTTTCTTACTTATAAGCCATGGTATAGTGAGGGGCAACCAAGCAGAGCACAGCATCCTCACTGAGTTGAGAAGACAGAAATTAGCCTACAGGGAGGTTGCAGTGGTGAGAGTGTATAGAGTAGAGTCACAAAGAGTAGGTAGTTATGGAGAAAGAGAGTTTTAAAAATCTGTATGGGGTTCCCCTTAAGGCTTGAATTCTAAGCTGCATAAACGTAGGGTGAGACACCATGAGGCCAGGCAAAAAAATGACCATAAGAGAAAGAACAACTACCATGAAAAAAACTGCAACAATTTCCACAGCTTCCAAAGGGCTGGGTGATAATTGACTTTGAAATGGTCAGAGTAGAAAGAACTAGTTAAACACCCAGGGCATCTCTTTTCAGTAGAGATCCGAAAAGGCACAATTAGGTGCTAAATTAAATAGGCTAAATTAGTTCTAGAGTAAAGGAAATTCTAGACATGCTCTAATAAAGCTTAAAAACAAGTCTGAAAAGGATCACGTAGACTCACAAGTAATATAATTGCCTGCTGAAAAATAAAGTTGAAGGAAAAGTATAATGTATGAAAACTCATCAACAGAAAGGAGTGAAAATTTTACAAAATGGTAAATACAACTAAATTTTTTCTTTGTTTTGTTAAGAAACAATTGGTATAAAGCAAAAATAAATGCTTGCATCATTGAGTTTATAAATTTTGTAGATGTAAAGATTATGAGTGTTAACATAAAGGAAAGGAGGGGATAAGTTATGAATATTGTTAGAAGTTTCCACATATAGGTGAAAGAATAAAATATTATTTGAAGATAAATTGTAACAAGTTAAAGATGTACATTTTAAACTCCAGAGTATGTAATCACTAAGATAATAAAACATATATTGTCCCTAATTATCCATGGAGGATTAGTTCAAGGACCCATATTGAATACCAAAATCTGCAGGTGCTCAAGTTCCACAGTCAGCCCTCCTTATCCACAGATTCTGCATCTGTGGATTCAATGAACTTCAGATTGTAAACATAATACACAATCTGCAGTTCATTGAATCTGAAGATTCAGAACCCTCAGATAAGGAGGGTGAACTGTATATTCATTGAAAAGAAACCACATGTAAGTGGACTCACACAATTCAAACCTGTGTTGTTCAAGGGTCAACTGTATTGCTAATGATCCAATAGAGACCATAAAAAGGAATGTTAAAAAGTACTCAATACTTCAGATCAGAAATAAATGAAAAAGAAATGAAGGAAACAATAGCAAAGATCAATAAAACTAAAAGCTGGTTCTTTGAGAAGATAAACAAAATTGTTAAACCATTAGCCAGACTCATCAAGAAAAAAAAGGGTGAAGACTCAAATCAATAGAATTAGAAATGAAAAAGGGGAAGTAACAACTGACACTACAGAAATACAGAGGATCATGAGAGATTACTACAAGCAACTATATGCCAATAAAATGGACAACCTGGAAGAAATGGACAAATTCTTAGAAATGCACAACCTTCCGAGACTGAACGAGAAAGAAATAGAAAATATAAACAGACCAATCACAAGCACTGAAATTGAAACTGTGATTAAAAATCTTCCAACAAACAAAAGCCCAGGACCAGATGGCTTCACTGGCAAATTCTATCAAACATTTAGAGAAGAGCTAACACCTATCCTTCTCAAACTCTTCCAAAATATAGCAGAGGGAGGAACACTCCCAAACCCATCTATGAGGCCGCCATCACCCTGATACAAAAACCAGACAAAGCTGTCATAAAAACAGAAAGCTACAGACCAATATCACTGATGAACATAGATGCAAAATTCCTCAACAAAATACTAGCAAACAGAATCCAACAGCACATTAAAAGGATCATACACCATGATCAAGTGGGGTTTATCCCATATTGTAACACATATATATGGCATCTAAAAAAAAAAAAAAAAAAAAAGGTCATGAAGAACCTAGGGGCAAGACAGGAATAAAGATGCACACCTACTAGAGAATGGACTTGAGGACATGGGTAGGGGGAAGGGTAAGCTGGGACAAAGTGAGAGAGTGGTAGTGTATATTTGGACATATATACACTACCAAATGTAAAATAGATAGCTAGTGGGAAGCAGTCACATAGCACAGGGAGATCAGCTCGGTACTTTGGGACCAGCTAGAAGGGTGGGATAGGGAGGGTGGGAGGGAGGGAGATGCAAGAGATATGGGGATATAGGTATATGTATAACTGATTCACTTTGTTATGAAGTGGAAACTAACACACCATTGTAAAGCAATTATACTCCAATAAAAACGTTAAAAAATATATTCAATCCAAAAGTAATGAGAAAGATAGAAGACAAAAGAAACAAAGACTAGAACTATACACTGTGCATAAGAAACATATTTTAAACATATTTTAAATGTAAATATAAAGACTCAGTTAATAGAAGAAGTAGGCTGAAAATCAGTGAAGCTATAGAAGACTGGAACAATACTATCAACCAACTTGATGTAGTTGAAATTCATAAAATACTCAGTTGTACAACAGAAGGGTAATCATGCTTTCAAAGTGCTTATGGAACACTTATCAAGATAGACCATATTCAGGGGAATAAAAATCTCAAATTCAAATAATACTAAATATATATATATATATATATATATATATATATATATATATATATATTTTTTTTTTTTTACCAAAATAGCATTAAATTAGAAATTGATAAAAGTAAACTAACTCGAATATTTTTAAGTTAAACAGCTGCCTGTTTAACATCTGACCTAACCATGACTCTAAAGAATTGCAAATAATTAGGAAATATTTTGAAATGAGTGATGTTTAATTTATAATATAACAAAATCTGTGAGATAATGCCAAAGTAGTACATAGAAGATGATACCATTAATTGCTTTTTTTAGTAAAAGAAAAAAATATAAAATTAAAGATTAAGATTACAACTTAAATAGTGAGAAAAAAAAGTTCAAGTGAAACCTGAAATAAAATGCAGAAAATAATAAAGAGTAGCGATCAATTAACTAAAAAACAGAGAGTTAATAGAGAAAATAAACCCAAAAGTAGTTCTTAACAAAGATCAACAAAACTGTTAAACCTCCAGGAAGATTTTTATCAGAAATGAAAAACCGACACTATTACAGATCCAACAGGCAATAAAAATAGTAAGTGAATAAAGTGATCACTCTTCAGAAGCAGGATGGATTGCTACACAAAATTTGGTTCAGAGGTCAAGACTGATGATGCACACGTGCCAAGAAGACATAAAAATGTTTATTACTTACATAATGAGGCTTTTTGAGGAGAGCAGAGCAGTAACCCAAACTATCTGAAAATAGTTTTAGAGAGCAGAGAAAGGAGATTGACTTGGGTTTTTTATTGTGGTTATCGTATGTGGTTGGGATAAGGGTTCCCTTGTGTAGGCAGGGGCTTGCATGGTTTGAAAATCCAATTAGCTTCAAAGGAAGAAGCATGCTCACTCTTGGCTTTCCCAGATAGGAGGCAGAAGGAAAAGACAGATGTCTGAGATTAAAAGCTGTCAGCACTCAAACATCAAAAAGTAGAGTCAGACTTTTTATCATAGAATATTATGAACAAATAAGTTTATGCCATTAAATATTATAACTTGAAATGAACAAATGAAACATTCAAATAATCAAAACCTATAAGAGGAACACAGAAAATTTCAATAATAGTGTGTATATGTATATGTGTGCAGTCAAATTCATGATGAACACCTTCTCACAAAGAAAGATAGCTTCACTGTTGAATTCTATCAGATATTTATGGAATAAATAGTACCAATTTTATGCAAACTTGGTTTAAAAACAAAGCAGAAAAAAATTTTACCAAATAATTATTTGAGGCCAGCACTACCATGATGCCAGGAACAGACCAAGACATAACAGGGAAAAACCCCTGTAGATTTATGTACATAAACACAAAGACCTTAACAGTATTTTAGCAAATTAAATCAAATAGTATATAAAAAGGATAATACATCATGACCAACTAGGATTATCCCAAGAGTGCATTTTTGGTTTAACATTCAAAAACCAATCAGTGTAAGTCACCGTATTAACAGAATAAAGGAGAAAGCTATGATTATTTCAATAGATGGAGAAAAAGCACTTGCTAAAGTTCAAAATTTATTTGTGATAAAAAGTCTCAGTAAGCCAGGAATAAAGGGAGTTTCCTCAATATGATAAAGGTCATCTACAAAAAAAACTACAGTGGAGGAGTATTGAATGTTTTCTCCTAAATTAAACAAGACAAGGATGTTACTCTCATCATTCTATATGGTATTGAACTAGAGTCCTAGCCATTATAGTGTACCAAGGAAAAGAAATAATAGGCAAAGAGATTAAAAAGGAAAAAATAACCTGGCTAGATATCTAGACATCGAAAATCACAAGAAATATACTTAAAAGCTTGTATAAATAAGAAGTGAATTTAGTACAGTCAAATGATAGAAGGGCAATAGAGAAAAAGCAATTGTATTTATTTATTTATTTTTTGCGGTACACGGGCCTCTCACTGTTGTGGCCTCTCCCATTGCGGAGCACAGGCTCCGGACGCGCAGGCCCAGTGGCCATGGCTCACGGGCCTAGCCGCTCCACGGCATGTGGGATCTTCCCGGACCAGGGCACGAACCTGTGTCCCCTGCATCTGCGGGCAGACTCTCAACCACTGCGCCACCAGGGAAGCCCAGCAATTGTATTTATTTTAACGAGTTTTTTAAAAATAAATTTATTTTTATTTATTTGTTATTTTTGGCTGTGTTGGGTCTTCATTGCTGTGTGAGGGCTTTCTCTAGTTGCAGTGAGCAGGGGCTACTCTTCATTGCAGTGCATGGGCTTCTCCTTGCGGTGGCTTCTCTTGTCATGGAGCACGGGCTCTAGAGTGCGCAGGCTTCAGTAGATGCGGCTTGTGGGCTCAGTAGTTGTACCTCGTGGGCTCTAGAGTGCAGACTCAGTAGTTGTGGCTCACGGGCTTTGTTGCTCCGTGGCACGTGGGATCTTCCCAGACCAGGGCTCAAACCCGTGTCCCCTGCATTGGCAGGTGGATTCTTAACCACTGCTCCACCAGAGAAGCCCAAGCAGTTGTATTTTGCTAAATGTGAATATTGTAACTATTCATGAATGAAATATAAATGAAAATAAATGTGCCCTTTTAATAGCATGGAAAAAGATGAAATATTTAGTATAATTTAATAAAATATGTCCAAGACTTGTACTTCGCATGCTGAAATACATTGCTTGACATAAATTAAAGAGGTCTATATAAATGGAGAGATAATATCATGTTCATTGACTTGAAGACGCAATGTTATTAAGATGTTGATTCCCCTCAAACTAATCTACGGATTTAACAAAATCTCAACTCAAATATTACCAAACTTTTTTTTAACTTACAGGGTTTTTTAAAAATAAATTTATTTATTTATTTTTGGCTGCATTGGGTCTTCATTGCTGCACGTGGGCTTTATCTAGTTGCAGTGAGAGGGGACTACTCTCTGTTGTGGTGCATGGGCTTCTCATTTTGGTGGCTTCTCTTGTTGTGGAGCATGGGCTCTAAAGTGCAGTCTCAGTAGTTGTGGTGCACAGGCTTAGTTGCTCCTTGGCATGTGGGATCTTCCCAGACCAGGGCTCGAACCCGTGTCCCCTGCATTGGCAGGTGGATTCTTAATCACTGCACAACCAGGGAGGTCCCTACAGGTTGTTTTTTAATTTATAAGAGAATACAATAAGCTTAAAATAGCCAAAATTGTTTTGAAGCAAACAGTGTTGAGGGATTTACACAAACTGTTTTTTTAAATTCCTGTTAAAAAAAGGTGTCTCAACCTGGACACTTCTGACATTTTGGGCTAGATAACTCTTTCTTGTGGGGAACTTTCCTGTGCATTATAGGAGGTTAGCGGCATCCTTGGCCCCTATTCACTAGATGCCAGTAGCATCTCCCACACCCCTATAGTTTGACAACTAAAAATGTTTCCAGACATGACCAAATGTCCTCTGTAGTCTAAATCAACCCCACTTGAGAACCACTGCTATAAAATTACATAATTAAGACAGTGTGGTACTTGCCAAAGGACAAAAATAAAGATTATTGGAACAAAAAAGATAGTGCAGAAAAAGACCAATGCTTAGACTCTATTGATTTTTTATAAGGTGCCAAAATAATTGAATGGGAAAGGATAATCTTTTCAACAAATGGTTCCAGACCAACTGGGTATCCATAAGGGAAAAAATATACTTCAACTGTCACTCACAGCCTACACAAAAATTAGTTCTAAAATAGATCACATTCCTAGATATAATAATTAAGACACTAAACCTCAACAAGAAAACATAGGAAAAAATATTTATGACAGGGACCTTCAAGATGGCAGAGGAGTAAGACATGGAGATAACCTTCCTCCCCACAAATACATCAAAAATACATCTACATGTGGAAAAACTCCTACAGATCACCTACTGAGCACTGGCCATAGACCTTGGACTTCCCAAAAGGCAAGAAAATCCCCACATACCTGGGTAGGGCAAAAGAAAAAGAAAAAACAGAGACAAAAGAATAGGGACGGGACCTGCACCTCTGGTAGGGAGCTGTGAAGGAGGACAAGTTTCCACACACCCTAGGAAGCCCCTTCATGGGCGGAGACTGTGGGTGGCGGAGGGGGAAAGCTTCGGAGCCCCGGAGGAGAGAGCAACCACAGGGGTGTGGAGGGCAAAGCGGAGAAATTCCTGCACAGATGATCAGTGCCGATCAGCACTCACCAGCCTGAGATCCTTATCTGCTCACCAGCTGGGATGGGTGGGCACTGGGAGCTGTAGCTTGGGCTTCGGTGGTCAGACCCCAGGGAGAGGACTAGGGTTGGCTGCGTGAAGACAGCTGGAAGGGGGCTAGTATGCCACAGCTAACTGGGAAGAGTCAGGGAAAAAGTCTGGACCTGCCGAAGAGGCAAGAGACCTTTGTTTCAGGGTATGCGAGAAGGGGGGATTCCTTCCCCATGTGCCCACAGAAGGCAGAGCACCAAATGCACCAGATGAAAAATCTGAAAGAGAAATTAAGGAAACACTCCCATTTACCATTGCAACAAAAGAATAAAATACCTAGGAAATAAACTACCTAAGGAGACAAAAGACCTGTATGCAGAAAACTATAAGACACTGATGAAAGGAATTAAAGATGATATAGACAGATTGAGAGATATACCATGTTCTTGGATGGGAAGAATCAACATTGTGAAAACGACTATACTACCCAAAGCAATCTACAGATTCAGTGCAATCCCTATCAAAGCACCAATGGCATTTTTCACAGAACTAGAACAAAAAAATTCACAATTTGTATGGAAACACAAAATAGCCCAAATAGCCAAAGCAATCTTGAGAAAGAAAAATGGAGCTGGAGGAATCAGGCTCCCTGACTTCACACTATACTACAAAGCTACACTAATCAAGACAGTATGGTACTGACAGAAAAACAGAAATATAGGTCAATGGAACAGGCTAGAAAACCCAGAGATAAACCCATGCACATATGGTCACCTTATCTTTGATAAAAGAGGCAAGAATATACAATGGAGAAAAGACAACCTCTTCAATAAGTGGTGCTGGGAAAACTGGACAGCTACATGTAAAAAATGAAATTAGAACACTCCCTAACACCGTACACAAAAATAAACTCAAAATGGGTTAAAGACCTAAATGTAAGGCCAGACACTATAAAACTCTTAGAGGAAAACATAGGCAGAACACTCTGTTACATAAATGACAGCAAGACCCTTTTGGACCCACCTCCTAGAAAAATGGAAATAAAAACAAAAATAAACCAATATGACCTAATGAAACTTAAAAGCTTTTGCACAGCAAAGGAAACCATAAACAAGATGAAAAGACAACCCTCAGAATGGGAGAAAATATTTGCAAATGAAGCAACTGACAAAGGACCAATCTCCAAAATTTACAAGCAGCTCATGCAGCTCAATATCAAAAAAACAAACACCCAATCCAAAAATGGGTGGAAAACCTAAATTGACATTTCTCCAAAGAAGATATACAGATTGCCAACAAACCCATGAAAGAATGCTCAACATCACTAACCATTAGAGAAATGCAAATCAAAACCACAATGAGGGGGCTTCCCTGGTGGGGCAGTGGTTGGGAGTCCGCCTGCCGATGCAGGGGACACGGGTTCATGCCCTGGTCTGGGAAGATCCCACGTGCCGCAGAGGGGCTGGGCCCATGAGCCATGGCCACTGAGCCTGCACGTCCAGAGCCTGTGCTTCGCAACGGGAGAGGCCACAACAGTGAGAGGCCCACGTACTGCAAAAAAAAAAACACAAAAAAACAATGAGGTATCACCTCACACCGGTCAGAATGGCCGTCATCAAAAAATGTACGAACAATAAATGCTGGAGAGGGTGTGAAGAAAAGGGAACCCTTTTGTGCTGTTGGTGGGAATGTAAATTAATACAGCCACTATGGAGAACAGTATGGAGATTCCTTAAAAAACTAAAAATAGAACTACCACATGGCCCAGCAATGCACTACTGGGCATATACCCTGAAATAACCATAATTCAAAATTAGACATGTACCACCATGTTCATTGCAGCAGTATTTACAGTAGCCAGGACACGGAAACAACCTAAGTGTCCATCAACAGATTAATGGATAAAGATGTGGCACATATATACAATGGAATATTACTCAGCCATAAAAAGGAATGAAATTGAGTTACATGTAGTGAGGTGGATGGACCTAGAGTCTGGCATACAGAGTGAAGTAAGTTAGAAAGAGAAAAAGAAATACCGTATGCTAACACATATATATGGAATCCAAAAAAATAAAATGGTTCTGATGAACCTAGGGGCAGGACAGGAATAAAGACACAGATGTAGAGAATGGACTTGAGGACATGGGGGTGGGGAAGGTTAAGTTGGGATGAAGTGAGAGATTAGCATTGACATATATACACTACCAAATGTAAAATAGATAGCTAGTGATTAGCAGCTTCATAGCACAGGGAGATCAGCTCGGTGCTTTGTGACCACCTAGAGGGATGGGATAGGGAGGATGGGAGGGAGATGCAAGAGGGACGAGATATGGGGATATATGTATACATATAGCTGATTCACTTTGTTATACAGCAGAAACTAACACACCATTGTAAAGCAATTATACTGCAATAAAGTTGTTTAAAAAATAAAAATAAAATGGTTAAAAATATATTTATGACAATGAAATAAGGAAAAATTTGTTCAGATCCGATTACTAAAGTACGTAAGAAAAACTTTATAAATTGTACTTCATCGAAATGAATAATTTCTGTTCTCTTTATAAAGACACTCAGAAAGAAAATGAGATGTTATGCTATCAGAGGACAAAGAACTTTTATCTGGAATATTTTTTAAAAGTCATAATACTTATGTATGAATATGTATAAAGAATATATAAAGAATTCTTAGAGTTGAATATAAAGATAAGTAGCCCCAATTTTTTTAAAAGGCAAGTTATTTGAACATAAACTTCTCAAAAGGAGCCAACAAAGTGGCCAAAGTAAAAACAAGCTAAACATCATTCATCAAGGAATGACTAATTATAAATATAATGTAATGCCACTGTACACATATGACTAACAATACCAAGTATCCATTAGAAGGTAGGACAACTGGAATTCTAATGCATTGTTGGTGGGAATGAGAAGTAGTACAAGTACTTAGAAAAACAACTGGCCAGTTTCTAATAAAGTTGATGAGCACCCTCCAATGGACCCAATGATTGTAGTTGTAGGTATTTACCCACAAGTTCAACCAAAAAGTTGTACGTAAGTGTTCATGGCAGCTTGATTAATAGTTTCAAATTGAAACAACCCAAATGTTCAACGACAGGCAAATGGGTAAACAAACTGTGGTATATTTATAGAAATGAATATTTCTCAGCCATAAATAGAAACAAAGTCTTATACGTGATATACCATGCATAAATCTCAAATACATTATGCTTAGTGCAAGAAACCAGTCACAAAAGTATATATAGTGCATGATTCCATGTGTATGAAATTCTAGTACAATAGATCTACTTGTAAAGAGGCTTGATGGAACTTTCTGGGGTGATAGAAATGATCCACAACTTTATTTGGATGTTCCTTTCTTGGGTGAATACATTTATTAAACTACATGCTTTTAAAATTTGTAGATTTTTTTGTATATAAATTATATCTCAATAAAGCTATAAAATTAGGAATTAAATGAGAATAAAAATAAATTATTTCCTCAAATGTACATGTAACACCTTAATAGAGTTAATAATGTCTCTGGATATAGCCCCCAAATTGTTTTTCTTTTTTTGTTCCCTCATTTCTGATTCTTCACAGACAGTGCAAAATGAAAGGAAATTAAAAAAAAAAAATTCCTAGCAGGAAGCATGCTTATTTTGAATTTTATTTCTTTTAATAATATGAAAATTCTCATTTTCTTATTTGATGAAAGAAACCAATTTATTTATTCTCATTGTAACTGAAATTATTTCATCTCTTTAAACAGAAACTTCGTCCTTATTGAGTTCTTCTATAGCAAACTGTATATATATTTTAATTTCTGTTTTTAGTTAATTATTTTGAAAAATGCTACACCAAAATATTTATAGTAATTATAGCTAATTCCTAATTACTCACTGAGGAGATATATATATATATGTATACACACACACACGCACACACATACACACATACATACACACATAATATATACATAAGTTTTTAAAATAAAAAGTAAGCAAGAAATCTAAGCAGTAGTAATTATGTAGAAGCAACCTGTGACAAGCTTGTACTGGAATTTTATTTTCAATGCTAGAGTTCTACTGCCCTCTGCTGTATTGATGGGGAAATGGAACTGTGACTCCTTGCAACTACAGGAAGACTGAACAAGAGAAGCAGAATTTTCCCCGTCAGTTAATTTCAATTCTATGATATATCTGTCCACTAAAGGAGAAACATGAGTTCATATACAGTGAGAATTGCATGGATTGTAGCCTTTTAAAATGTGAAGTGACCTAAGAAATTAGATACCTTTCTCATTTTATTGAAGTCAAATTTGAGACTTCCAAAATTGAAGTGACTTTATCCAATTAAACTCAATGAGTCAGTGATGAATCCAGGAATAATATAGAGAGCTTGCCTTTATTCAAACGAAGCTGAGCCAAAATTCACCTCTACTGAACACAGTATCACACATGGTTCAAATTATTTGTAAAAACGGGAGAGTAGTCAGTAACATGAAGAATACTTGAATGTAGCAACTTTTTTAAGGTACCTTTAAATACTATATACAGAGTCCCTCCCTCCCTCCCTCCCTCCCTTCCTTCCTTCCTCTCTTCCTTCCTTCCTTCTTTTTGTTTTTTCCTTCTTTCTCCCTTCTTTCCTTTTTCTCTCTCTTTTTCCCTCCCTCCCTGTCCCTCTTTCTTTTTCCTTCCTTTTTTCCTATGAGTATCAGAACACTACTGAAGACGTTGTTTATGACTGATGGGGACAGCATGGGATAAAGGTAAAGAGCCTGGGCTTTGTCATTAGATGTGTGTTTTAATCCCATTTCTACCATTGATAAACCACATGATTCTTAGGCAATTTATTTCACCTTCCTAAACCTCAGTGGCTTCATCAGTAAATTGGAGGTGGAAGTAATAGCATGATGTCATGCAGAGATTGTGAGCATTATATAGGATTGTGAGCATTCAGGTATACTCATTTAAGTAATAAATATTATAAATATAAAAAATAGAATTTGTGCAAGAATTTAAAGTGCTTCTGTATGTAATGGGCTTAGAAAATGTCCAGACTAAAATATAGATAATAGTGCTATTACTCCTACTACTATGTTGCAATTTTATTCCAAAATATTATACTTCTATTTCTAAATATTCATTATGGCTAGCCCAACATTTGGTATGTAGTATAATTCCTAAAAATTTCCCCTAAAGCCAAAGTAAGATCTGTGAAATTTGTAAGTGATATGATTTAAGGATATTGAGAACTCCTTCCCTTTCTCCAGATTAAAATTAGTGTTTTCATCAGCCATATCATAGTGGATAAAATTCTCAGTGTGCCTTTGGATGAAATACTGACAATATATTTTAATGCCAATTTTTGTTTGGGGGAAGAACATGTATAGCTGTATTAGTCTCTATCGATGTGTCATAGACATGAGTCAGGAAATTTAAGGAAAGAAAGGTAGGAAAGGGGGCTATGGAATTGGGTACTGTATCTCAGTGATCGGCATGAAGTTCAGGTCAAGACCTTGGGCTGTAGGTGCGTTCTTTGTTACTGGGGTGTCATTGCGTCTAAGCTCTTCAGCTGACAAAGCAAGGGAAATTATGTGTTAAACCAACTTGTTATATACAAATATCTGTAAAATTTCCATATGTAACCATCAATATATTAAACTAAACATAGGTTCATACAAATCTCTCAAAATCTAATCCATAATCACATGGACTATTTTAGCTCCCCCCCACCTTGCTTATCTGTAAACTCTCATTCTAGCACGGAAAAATCTGGCTCTCACCATCTCCCATTTATATGCTTAGTTGTTCATTTCCAGGATACATTTATACCAGTACCAGAATTGTTAACCTGCACCCCTATGGAAAAAAACTTTATCAACTAGAGTGTAGTGTTTATGTTTGTGTCCTTTTGTCTTAAGTATTATGACTCCATTCATTTCCAAAGTTACTTAGGTCAGGATATTTTCCTCTCATTCCCTTCAGTGAGATTGTTTAATACATTTGTAATATGGTTATATTCTTTTGTCACCATCTGGATTCCATCCTGAGCTCCCCAAAACTCCTAAATGATTTGGTTTTTTAAATTTGCATACATTAGGTTTTAATCTTTGTGCTATAAAGCTGTATGGGTTTTGATAAATACATAGTATCATATATATACCACTATGATATTGTTCAGAATAATTTCACTACCTTAAAAATCCCTTGTGTTTCACCTATTCAACCCTCCCTCAGAAAACCTGGCAAGCTCTGACCTTTAATTCTCTCTGGTTTTGCTTTTTCCAGAATGTCATATATTTGGACATATAGTATATAGCCTTTCCAGACTTACTTTTTTCACTTAGCAATATTCCTTTAAGGTACCTCTATATCTATTTTGTGGCTTGAAAGTTCATTTCTTTTTTATCACTGAATAATATTCCATTATGTGGATGTACCACAGTTTATCCATTCATCTATTGAAGGCCATCTTGGTTATTCACATTTTTGGTGATTGTGAATAAAACTGCTATAAACATTCACCAACAATGAGTGAGAGTTCCTGTTGCTCCACATCCTAATCAGTATTTGGTTTTGTCAGTTTCTTAGATATTAGCCATTCTAATATATGTACAGTGGTTTTAATTTGCAATTCTCTAAATACCAGTGATGTTGAGCATTTTTTCACTTGCTTTTTTGTTGTCTGTGTCTTTTTTAATGATTTATTTGTTCAGATCCATTGCCCATTTTTAATTAGGTTGCTTTGTTTACTTATTGAGATTTAAGTATTGTTTGTATATTATAGATACAAGTCCTGTATCAAATATGTGTTTTGCACATTTTTCCCAGTCTGTGGTTTGTCTTTTCATTCTCTTAATAAGTCTTTCATTCTCTTAACTCTTCATTCTCTTAACTTATTCTGTCTTTTACAGAGCAGACTTCTTTTTTTTCTATTTTAATAAAATCCAAGTCAGTTTTTGTTTTCTTTTGTGGATCATGCTTTTGTATTTGTACCTAAAAACTCATTACCAAACCCAAGGTCATCTGGATTTTCTCCTTTATTTTCTTCTAAAAGTTCTAGAGGTTTGCATTTTACATTTAGAACTATGATTCATTTTGAGTTAATTTTTGTGAAAGGTCTGTTTCTGTATCTAGGTTCTTTTTTTTCTTTTTTCAGCATAGTGATGTCTTATTGTTCCAGCACTATTTGTTGAAAGACTGTCCTTTCTCCATTGAATTGCCTTCACTCCTTTGTCAAAGATCAGGTTTCTATATATGTGTGTGTGTCTTTTTCTCAGCTCTCTGTTCTGTTCCATTTGTATATGTATCAATTCTTTTTCCACTACCAGGAGCTGTTTTGATTACTGTAGCATTATATTAAGTCTTGAAATCAGGTAATGTGAGCCCTTCAAATTTGTTCTTTTTCTTCAATATTGTGTTGTCTCTTCTTGGTCTTTTGTGTTTCCACATAAAGGATAGATTGCTGAGGTAATTCCCTGGTGGTCCAGTGGTTAGGACTCGGCACTTTCACTGCTGGGGGCCTGGGTTTGATCCCTGGTCAGGGAACTAAGATACCATAAGCCTCACAGAGTGGCCAAAAAAAAAAAAAAAAAATAGATTGCTAAGATTTTGATTGGGATTTTGTTGAATCTATAGATAAAGTTAACAAGAAGAACTGACATCTTGATAATGTCTTCCAATCACAAACATGGAGTATTTCTCCATTTATTGTGATCTTTAACTTCTTTCATCAGAGATTTTATAGTTTTCCACATATAAATCTTGTATGTTCATTGTTAGATTTATACATAAATACTTTGGTATTATTTTAAATGGTATTTTTTATTTATTTTTATTTTTATTTTTTTTTGCGGTATGCAGGCCTCTCACTGTTGTGGCCTCTCCTGTTGCAGAGCACAGGCTCCGGATGCGCAGGCTCAGTCGCCATGGCTCACAGGCCCAGCCGCTCCGCAGCATGTGGGATCCTCCTGGACCGGGGCACGAACCCGTGTCCCCTGCATCGGCAGGTGGACTCTCAACCACTGTGCCACCAGGGAAGCCCTAAATGGTATTTTTTAGAATTTCAAATTTTACTTGTTCGTTGCTGGAAAACAATTGAATTTTTTATATTAAAATAGTATCCTGTACCACTTCTATAACCAATTCTTAGTTCCAGAATTTTTTCTAGATAGATTATCATGTCATCTGTAGCAGTGTTCATTTTCTTTATTCCTTTTATTTTTCTTAATAAACTGGATAACTTCAATTGACCCATCTTCACATTTGCTAATTCTTTCTTCTGTCAGCTCAAGTCTGCTGTTAAGCACCCTCAATATTTTTTTAATTTGTTATAATGTAATTTTTAACTCCAGAATTTTTTATTTTGTTCTTTTTAAGAATTTTAACTCTTCATTGATATTCTTTATTTGGTGAGACATAATTGTCATACTTTAATTTTTTAGTTGTTTGAACATATTGTTAATAGCTGAAATAATGTCTTTTCTACTAAGTTCAACATCAGGGTCCCTTTATAAACATTTTCTTGTTGGCTGCTTTTTTTTCTGTATATACACTGTTGTTTCATCTTTCTTTGCAAATGTTTTATATAAGATATTATAACAACTCTGGTGTCAGATCCAGCCCCCATCCAGGGCTTGTTGTTGTTGTTGCTATTTTTTATTATTATTGTTATTATTGTTGTTTTTCTCATTGCTGCTTAGTTGTTCAGTGATGTTCCTGGACTAATTTTGTATATTCTTTATTCACTTTAGTGTACCACCATGACTTTTTAACTAGCTTTCTTATTTGTCTAAGTTCTTATTTTTACGTTTAAGTCTGGTTTCCTAGGAGTCATCCCCAGGTCAATATAACTTAGTGGTCAGCAGTGCTTGGTCAGAAGACTTCTTAAATGCCTGAGCTACTCTTTGCCAAGTAGGGCAAAAAAATGAACTCATCCCTTCAAACTTCTGGCCGCTTAAAAGTCAGCCTTAGCTTTCACTTTCTGTCTGAATAGGGCCTAAAGTTAGCTAGACATGAGTAACAAGAATTTGTCTTTCCCTGGGTCTTGTCTGAGTGTACTCAGACCTTCACCCGCATGCAGACTTACAGAGCCTCAGAATATGTCAGAGCTTTTCAAAGTTCCCTATGGTTGTCTCTTTTTTCAGGTTCTCCTTTCAAGTGTTTTGTCAGGTTCTTGTTTTTGTCAACTGAAATCACAGCCTGAGGCAGCTGCAATGTTACCAGCAGACTATTACTGTTTTCAGTTTTTTCAGTAATTCCCTGGGGATGGAGGGTTTTTTCTTTCTAATTAATTATTTAGTTTAGTTTAGTTTTGTTGCAGAGATGAGACAGAGACAAATTTTAAAAAATGACAGCACTCTGGGAATAGAACACATTCAGGAAACTGCTTGTTTGTTCAAACTATTGACTGCTCTAGGGATGCATCTTTTAATGGAGCCTAGAAGATGCTAATCTTTGCTGTTGGCTATGAGGCTACCTGCTTTTCTCAACCACCGTGCCACCTAGCTGAGGAGGGAAGAGGAATAGGAATAGCCCCAGTTAAAATGCCACAGACTCCAGTGTGCTTATTAAGGTTCAGCAATTTTTCTTGAATAAACACTTCCATTTTATTCTGTTCATTTGGTGAGTTTCAGGAGTTCTAGAATGATTGAGCTTAATTATTTAGTCATAATTTTCATTGTGTTTGTGTGATAATGAGTTCACTGAAGGACTTATTCTTCCCCTCCATACATCAATATTCCTGAAATTTATATAAACTAAATCGTATTATATAAAGTTCCTCGAGTCTTGTCTCTCTGACTTGTCATAACATCTGTGATATTCTTTCATGTTGTTATATGTAGCAATTGCTTGCTTTTTATTGCTGTGTAGTGTTCCATTCATTGTATGAATATATTGTAATTTATTCTTTTTTTAATGAACATTTGTGTTATTTCCAATTTGGGGTTGTTAGTGCTGTGTCGTAAGGTAGGATATTGCCAAATAGTTTTTCTAAATTACTGTAGGAATTTGTCTACCACAAGAAACTTATGAGTATATTTATACTGTTTAATAATTATCATAATTTTGAACATAAATGTCAGTATAAATTTATTTAACAAATTTTATAGCAATTCAGTATATTGATTCTTCTCTTGAAAATGACAAAGACCTCAGGCTTCCCTGAGTGCAGTGGTTAAGAATTCACCTGCCAAGGCAGGGGTTTGAGCCCTGGTTCAGGAAGATCCCACATGCCATGGAGCAACTAAGCCTGTATGTCACAACTACTGAGCCTGTGCTCTAGAGCCCGTGAGCCACAACTGCTGAGCCCACGTGCCACAACTACTGAAGCCCAGGTGACTAGAGCCTGTGCTCCACAGCAAGAGAAGCCACCACAATGAGAAGCCCACACACTACAACAAAGAGTAGCTCCACTCAACACAACTAGAGAAAGCAACCCACATGCAGCAACGAAGAGCCAACACAGCCAAAAGTAAATAAATAAAATAATTAAATTTAAAATAAAGGAAAAAAATGACAAAGACCTTATACTGCTTTAACTATCAATTAAGTTATTCTCCATTTTGTTGTTTAGTGTTTTAGATTGTCCTTTTTTAAAGTCACACACACAAAATTGTTTTCTGATGGTCAAAGGTAAATTAAGTTCTCTAGTAAATTTTTCACTGTTTCCATTGTTGTTGTTGTTTGTACCCTATTGTGTTCTGGGTTCACTATTCCTTGCTGAAGGACATCTTTTTTTTTTTTTTTTTTTGCGGTATGCGGGCCTCTCACTGTTGTGGCCTCTCCCATTGTAGAGCACAGGCTCCGGATGCGCAGGCTCAGCGGCCATGGCCCACGGGCCCAGCTGCTCCGCGGCATGTGGGATCCTCCCGGACCAGGGCACGAACCCGCGTCCCCTGCATCGGCAGGCGGACTCTCAACCACTGCGCCACCAGGGAAGCCCGACATCTTTTTTTTTTTTTTTTTTTTTTGTGGTACGCGGGCCTCTCACTGCCCTGGCCTCTCCCGCTGCGGAGCACAGGCTCCGGACACGCAGGCTCAGCAGCCATGGCTCATGGACCCAGCCGCTCCACGGCATGTGGGATCCTCCCGGACCGGGGCACGAACCTGCGTCCCATGCATCGGCTGGCAGACTCTCAACCACTGCGCCACCAGGGAAGCCCGACATCTTTTAATAAATATTTTAATTAGAGTCTATGGGTCACAAACTGTCATAGTCATTTTATACTCTAAAAATGTCTTAATTTTGCCTTCCCTCTTCAATGGTAATTTGATCTACTCTACACTTCTTTTTTTTTTTTTTTTTTGAGGTATGTGGGCCTCTCACTGTTGTGGCCTCTCCCGTTGCGGAGCACAGGCTCCAGACGTGCAGGCTCAACGGCCATGGCTCACGGGCCCAGCCGCTCCATGGCATGTGGTATCTTCCTGGACCAGAGCACGAACCCGTGTCCCCTGTATCGGCAGGCGGACTCTCAACCACTGCGCCACCAGGGAAGCCCTACTCTACACTTTTTAAACAACAATTATATTCCCTCACCACTTTGAATATATTTCTCTTTATTCTGCTGGCATTTATTATTACTACTTATAATAAGACTGCTGTTAGTCTAACTCTGATTACTTTGTAGGTAGTCTGTCTTTTCTCCTGCCATTAGCTTTTATAATATTTCCTTTTGTTTTCAATGTTTTTCAGACTTACTGTGACATGTATTTTTCATTTTGCTTAGAATACACTTTTATTTTTAGTTTTCATAATTTTAAAAAATTCTAGATAAATTTTAAATATTATCCCGTCTTTGTCATTTCCTGCTTTCTTTTTTTCTAAATGGCAGTCAGTTTCTTCTGAAATTCCAATTAATTCATGTTTCTCAATCTGCCTTCCATGTGCCTTGACCAATTATTTTTATATGTTTACATATCTTCATGTTTTGTTCCTGGTGGCATCTTCATTGCTTTCATATATTCACTAATTTTCTGTTCTGCTGTGAGCTATCTAAACCCAGCCAGCCAAAAATAAATAAATGTATAAATACATAAATAAAGTATACTCCCCTTTATGTGTGTATATGTTTATTTCAATGATTGTGTTCACGATCAAGATTTTACATTGATAAATCAAAACTACAATGAGGTATCACCTCACACCAGTTAGAATGGGCCTCATCAGAAAATCCACAAACAACCAATGCTGGAGAGGGTGTGGAGAAAAGGGAACCCTCTTGCACTGTTGGTGGGAATGTAAATTGATACAGCCACTATGGAAAACAGTAAGGAGGTTCCTTTAAAAACTAAAAATAGAATTACCATATGATCCAGCAATCCCACTACTGGGCATATACCCAGAGAAAACCATAATTCGAAAAGACACATGCACCCCAATGTTCACTGCAGCACTATTTACAATAGCCACGTCATGGAAGCAACCTAAATGCCCATCGAGAAACGAATGGATAAAGAAGATGTGGTACATATACACAGTGGAATATTACTCAGCCATAAAAAGGAATGAAATCGGGTCATTTGTTGAGACGTGGATGGACCTAGAGACTGTCATACAGAGTGAAGTAAGTCAGAAAGAGAAAAACAAATATCGTATATTAACGCATATATGTGGAACCTAGAAAAATGGTACAGATGAACCAGTTTGCAGAGCAGAAATTGAGACACAGATGTGGAGAACACACGTGGAGAACACAAGGTATGGACATCAAGGGGGGAAAGCGGCTGGGGGGTGGGGGTGGTGGTGTGATGAATTGGGCGATTGGGATTGACATGTATACACTGATGTGTATAAAATTGCTAACTAATAAGGACCTGCTGTATAAAAAAAAGATAAATAAAATATAAAAATGAAAAAAAAAAGATTACCTAAAATGAGATTAAAGGAATGCAGACCCTGCACACACCCTAATCTTATCAGCAACCCCACCCTTGAACCATTGCCATAAATCTCCTCACCAAACTCCCCTGGGTTGGGACACATAGTTTTCGAGGGCAGGAGCCTGCTGTATCCCCCTTTGCCTGGCAAAGCAATAAAGCTATACTTTTCTATTTCACCCAAAACTCTGTCTCCGAGATTTGATTCGGCATTGGTGCAGAGAGGCTGAGATCTCAACATGAACAGTTTTAACAAATTTGTTTAATGGCCATAATATAATTAGAATAAAAGGATTTCCAATTAGCAATTTCTGTATTATTAATACCTGCTGTTTGCCTGCTAAGCCAATCACACACATTTACCCTTATCTTACTTCAGCATCCTTTTTCTTGTACAAATCTTGGCTTTAATTAGGCATCAACCACAATGTCTTTGAACAAAAAAAAAGGATGGACTTTTATTTCCCTCTCATGTAGTGTTCCAGATGCAGGCAGTTGATCCAGGGTAGGTAGACATCACTACCATCCTCAACATAGGGCCTCTATTGATAGGTTTAAGGCAGCTTCTCTGGTTCTCATCAACTCCCAGCCAGTTGGGAAGGGAAAAGGAATAAACAGTTGTTTCAAGGGCAGGATTCAAAAGTAGCACATATCTCTCTTATCCACATCCTACTGGCCAAAATTTAGTCACGACTACAGCTAGCCACAAGGAAGACTGAGGAATTTATTCTTTAACAGTGTAGCTGTGTGCAGAGCTATAACTTTTTTACCATGGAGAAAGGGAAAAGAAAATATTCAATGTTAACTAAGAGTATTTCACAGGGATACACCATGGCATATATAAAAAGCACAGGCTCTGGCACCAGGAATCTCTGGCTTGGTGTCAGGTGTTTCACATAGATAAAAGGAAACTTGATTCCTCTCCACTAAATCTCCCTTCTAAGAGTAAAATTACAGCCCTTAGATTGGGTAGCCAAAAATATCACCTGATCTTGGCTTCTAAAAACCTTTCCTGCATCAGGCTTACCTAGCTGGACCAATAAGATTACTTTTTTTTTAGGAATGGAGAGCTGAAACAAGCCTAACAAGATGAGCCAAGCACATTCTTTTTCCCTTAATGGAAAATATAGGATATATGAATATGATTATACAGAGAAATCATGTCTGCTGATGGAACTGACCTAATGAAAGGGCCAAAGACAAGAGACTGTGCATATCATGAAGAGAAGGTGAAGAAAACAGTAGTTGATGTCCAGTCTCCAATTTTCTTGAGTCCTGACTCTATATATTGGGATTTGTTTCCATGAGATTCCTCTCTATCATGCAATAATTTTTTTTTCTTTGAACAATATGATTTTTCCCCTATCAGCAAATATTTTCTGATTCAAAAAGTATTAATGGAACCTCAAGATCTCAGTCTAACTCAGAGAAATAGGCAAACAAATACTGTAGTTCAGGTACTTAACAGAGGGAATGGTTTATCTCAGATCAGGGAAGTTTGGCCTTGAGTATGAGTGAGATTTTATCACTTGGAGTAGGAAAGGCAAGAGGGCCACAGGGTAGGGCAGAAATTTTCAGGTGAGAGCATATTTATGCAGAAGAGAGTAATTTCATGTGTTTAGAGTTTTATCTGTTCTGTAAATGTCAGAAACACTGAGAAGTCTCTCTTTTTCATGCTCAGAATCTGGTAATGCTTGCATTTCAGATTTCTGTCCTGAGATGTTTCATTACTGGAACTATTAGAAATGTCTTTATTAATATACAGTGTAGTACCATTGTTATGCTGAAGGGCTATATAATATATGTAAATTTCTACAAGTCCCTAGTCCTCCTTGTTTTACTTTGTTTTGTTTTATGTTACATGGGATATTATATAGGAGAAAGAAATGTGTCCTTGTTTTTCCCTAAAAAATTCCTGAGTTTATTCTAGATGTTCTGACCATGTTAGTACTTGCAGAACTGTGTGGCAAATAATGCATATTTAAGAAAAAATCTGTCTGATGATATCAGTGGCTTTGTTTTCCTTAATTAGGAAGAAGATGAGATTCATTTTGGAATAGAATGACTTTTGCTTCAAACAGACAAATTGTATCATTAATTGGAAGGCTGTAATCAATTAATATCCAGTATGACAGTCCAAGTGGCCAGATCCTGGGATACGTTTCAAAAGAAAGTACACAAGTAAATATGTGTCTTCTCATCTGGCAGACAAGGATTTGGAAGAGTTGCCAAGCTGCTTATTGGTACATTGTTGGCCAGAAGATCATGGCTGTTTAATGTACTATATTAACTACAGTTGTGTTCAGTTTGATTGTCTTCAAAGATGCAGCTTGGAACATTAGCCTGATAATTAAATCTCAGTTTCTGATAACTATTGGGGAAATAAGTTTGTTGCCTAAATACCAAAGAAAATATAAACATGTTCCAACTTCTTCAAAGTTTTCTTTCAAAAATATATTCACTCTTAAGCTGGAAAGGTACTGGTGGACCTTTCTTCTGAGCTTCAGGCTGATATATGCAGTCACCTACTTGATATCTCCCCTTGTCTCTCTCACTTAACATGTTCAAAACTGCACTTTCCATCTTAACTCGCCCACAGCTGATCCAAAGTTTTCCTCATCTCAGTAAGTGGTTTTTCTAGGTACCCAGGTGCATAAGCCAAAAGTCTGCAAATAACCCTTGACACCAGCCTCTCTCTTATATACATATCCGTTCCATCTCCAAAGCCTACCTATGCCACCTACAAAGCATTTTTCACATCTCTGCACTTTTTTTCCTTGTTCATTGCCACCATTTTGTTCTAAGCTGTACCTCTCTCCTGAATGACTGAAATAACTTTCTAATTCTCTCCACTTCCATTCTTACCAATCTCAATATGATCTATACAGAGTTTTCAGAATATCTTTGGGGTATTTTTGGATCAGTTTTATCTCTTACTCAAAATCTTTGATTGTCATCTCATTACACTAAGATAGAAGACAAAATTATTTGTCCTGTGTGTTCTGTACTTTGCTTGTTTCTCTAGACTCTTTACACTGTCCCCCTTCCACTCAAGGGTACACTTCCTGGTAGAGGAGAGCGATGTGAATTTAAATGCATTTCTTGATCAAATTGTTTACAACCAGGACTCTTGAAATTCACACCACCAGCCCTTCATATCCTCAGCACCTCCCCATGTGGATATTCATAGCCTTCCAGATCACTTTGCCATATTAACAGAATTTTGGCATTGGTTGAAAGACTTATCTCTCTGTTTTTTTCTTGGAAAATAATGGATTTTTCCATACACTGTTTTTATATTTCTTGGCTTCATGAACTCTAGGAAGTATTATGGACCTTCCAATTTACTAACTTGTACCCATCACTACTTGATAAAATTCTATCATGTATTTCTGACCAATTAATTCATAAGTTTAAACATCCCCAGATTTCTTCCTGATATTTCACGCCATCCCTCCTTTTATTCCTGTTTTATTTATCTCATTAAGTTCTCCAGTTTATGATGCCTCCATTTCTTCTGTTTTATGATTCTCCTTGCTCACCAATACCAAGTCCCATTTTCAAAAGTTTTTTTACAAAGACCCTCAATATTATGGTAGAAAAACAAAAATGTGGACACATATTTCTTCTCTGTTAAGCTTATGGCCTTGGCAGGTTACTCAGTACTTGCTTATTCCACAATCTAGCTTCTGTTCTTTGCTTGGACTGCTCATTGCAACTGGGAGGAAATTACCACTAAGAATGCTTGGTCTAAAACCTGATTTAAACCATCCAATACCTAATCCAATCTTGTCCAGTCAGTCTTTTCAGGAGCTATTCTATATATTCACTATTTTCTTCAAATTCCCTACTTTATTTTATCTCTTGACTCTCATAATTTATTTTTTACTTCTAGGGCCTTGCAAAAAAAAATTGTACATAGTAGGGAATTGTAAAAATTATTTAACTCTGAGTGTGAATTAGAATCATCTGGGAGTTTTTAAAACTACTGATGTCGGGCTTCCCTGGTGGCGCAGTGGTTGAGAGTCCTCCTGCCGATGCAGGGGACACGGGTTCGTTCTCCGGTCCGGGAAGATCCCACGTGCCGCGGAGCAGCTGGGCCCATGAGCCATGGCCGCTGAGCCTGCGCGGCCAGAGCCTGTGCTCTGCAACGGGAGAGGCCACAACAGTGAGAGGCCCGCGTACCACACACACACACACAAAAAAATACTGATGTCAAGATTCTACCTCAGCCCAAATAAACTGAACTCTGAGAATGGTGCTGTAATATGGATATTTTAAAGAAACTCCCAAATTTTAATGTGCAGCAAGAATTGGTCCATTGAACCCTTATTAAAACTAGGGTCTTCTGATTATGGAAAATATCAGAATAAGTCAACAACAGTGGCAAAATGATGTTTAAATATCCATGTTATCCAGCTTAGAAGACCTTGTGAACCATCACATGCTCAATTAGCATGTTCTCCATAGAGAAATGGTGTTGCATATACAGGAGTTGATCATCAAAGAGCTATCTGTTAACCTGCTGAGAGATGCCTTTTCCTTTCCTGAGGCTTCAGGAAGCTACCTCTTCCTTGAATAAACCTGTTGAAGGTGGGCAGATTGGCTTGCAGCTTCTCTTAAATGTTGGTGTTTGAACTTGGCCTAGGCAAGCACCTCCTGTAATTTACTTTACACTTGGCTGGAAGAAGATGATTTTATATTTGGGCTAGGGATAAAGGGAGCTTCTCTTTCCCTCTGAGGACCTATGAAGAATGAGAACATTTATGGTGTGTGCTTTCTTCCCCTTCCCTTGAAAAGAAAGAAAACCACCTTGTGCTGTTTCTCTACCTAGTTCAAGCATGCAGAGCCATTCATCCTGTTGCATGATGCTTAGAATAAAAGGTGTTACAAAAAGCTTGATTTGTTTCTGATAACCCAATGACTGCACATAATTAATAACTGATTTTACTGTAATATTCCTGAATTCAAAAACATTACTGCTACTTGACATTATTGTCTTCAGTAAATAATTAAATCTTAGTTTACTGAGACTCCAGATAAAATAATTCAGACATTTTGTCTAAATTATATGGTGTTTTAAAACTCTCTAGTGCTTGGTAAATCTGTATATCAAATATCACAAATAAATGTAGAAAAAAAAATTATAAAGGTCAGTATTTTAACAATCTAGAATAAATTTTAAATAAATTGCCTAAGGAAAAAAATGTCATCTTGCTTACCTAAGGAAACTTACCAACTTTAATTTTGACTTCTTGTACAGTTTGAAATAGCTAAAACAGGATTTCATAGAATTTTTTTAATAAGTAAGAAAATGGCTTTTTGGCTTTGTTTTTGTTGTTTAACGTATCAGGCTACATTCTTAACTAAAAATATTATAAAAAATTTGATAATGCCTGAGAACAGTCATGGGTAAGTAAAACCACAGATAGAGTATAATTCTATTGCTCAGAAAAGGCACCTTAATGTATAAATTTCTTCAAACATTTATTAAATATTCAAATAGTCTAGGATTATTTATTATTTAAAATGAACCAATTCAAGCTATAAACATTTCTCTGTTACTTTGTTGGCTGAATTATGTACACAATGTCCTGAGTATGATGCCTAGCACATAGTAGAACAGGAAAGTATTCTGGATTGATTGATTAATATCATTACTATCACCTAATTTTTACCTTATAATGGTCTCAATAGTAATTTTTATTTTGACTATACTTCTGCATTTTAATTTTTATCTATAGTGAAACAAAATAGAAAAATGAAGACTAAATGAAATTTATATGTTGACTATTAGCAATTAATTTCTGAATTTATACTTTCCATGCCTTTTACTTTCCTTTCCTACCCAGCAGAACTTTTATGAGTGTAAATTATAAAGTGGTAAGGGAGGTATTGGTTTGGCCAAAAAGTTCGTTCAGGTTTCTGTTACGAGATACATAAGTGAAAAGAGAAACTTAAGAGGAAATAAGAGGAAAAAGAAAAAAAAATATTTAAGAAAGGGTCTGGAATGATAATCTCTAACTAGTGTCTCTAATTAGTGGAACTATTTTATCTTATGGTGTTTTTTGTTTGTTTGTTTTGGGCTGCACCGTGCAGCATGTGGGATCTTCGTTCCCCGACCAGGGATCGAACCTGTGCCCCCTGCATTGGAAGTGCAGAGTCTTAACCACTGGACCAGCAGGGAATCCCTATCTTATGGTGTTTTGATTAATCAAGAATAGTTACACAATCCTTAATTAAGAGAAAATTTTGTTCTATCATTTTTAGTAAGCGATAATTATATATTGAGGTAACACAATGTGCCAAGCATTTTGGAAATTCTAAAAAAAGAGAAGGGTTGGGACCGCTATCCTGAGCATCACCACTGGGTGTCAGCTTCTCTGTGTTGGTGGGTAGAGTTTATGTGTGATATATGTGAATAAAGGTTTGTGGGCTGTGCTCTCGTTCAAACTTGAGGCTATCTTCTTCTAGGATATGTGATTATACTCCATAGACTTTGATGGGATTTTCTTTTATTGGTTTGTTCATTTGTTCTAAGAAATGATGTGTTTTACTTTTACAAAATAACCAAAATCCAATATTTCTATCCTTCTTTAGAGAGATAGGAACAGAACAAACTTAATTCACCATCCCAAAGCCTAAAAATACTTGCTTTGGTACAGTATATTTGGAATGTTAATTCAATTCAGTGTTCTGAAATGCGGATTTTTCTTTTCTTGGATTGTATGCAAAATCTCTTCTCCTATTGGAATTAAAACTATTCTTCTTTGCTGCCATATTGGAGAAAATCCAATCAAAACCACATGTTGATTTCAATATGAATTCCACAGCTTAGAAATGAGTCAAGAAGTAGCAAGAGAAACCTTAGATTGAGATCTCAAGAGAAACAAGTTAAGGCTTTCAAAGTCCATGCTAATTGGATGCTAATGTTTAATGAAGAATGACTTGCGAATTGATCTAAATAAGCCTAAAGATTTGGTGCATTTTAGGTCAACAAAATAAAATGGAAGATAATTTTTATTGTATATATATATATATATATATATATATATATATATATATACTCATATGCCTCTTAAAATCCTGGTTTATACTGGTACTAGTGCATTTATTAGGGGTGCTTCTTTTCACATTCAAAAGTTACCTAGTTTAAATGATCAATAAGGGTGAATTGTAGGAGTAGGGAAGGTAGAACCTCCAGATTGATTTAGGTATCCAAAAACAGGTATCCATTGTTGTCCACTTAATTTGGAAGTTGCAAGCCTCCTAGGAATCTTCTGCACCTAACCTTGTTCTTTGATATGGGTACATAGTGTAGTGGCTATAAGAGGGTTCATCAGGTGGGTCGACTTCAGAGCCGGTCCTTGCTCCTCAGAATGGTATGAGAATATTTTCCCATATGTCTGAAAGTAGTATGGAAATACCGCTGTGATCCTGAGGACCTGAAGAGAGACCATGTAGCCAAGTGAGGAGGATGCAATGGCAAATTGAGTGAAACAAAACTGAGGGCTGCAGAGAAAGTGTCCATCTCAGCCAATGCAGATACAGAATGAATCAGGTCTTCCCCTGAAGACCTGATGATTGTCTCCCCAAAAGGGGTCCTATAATTTATAGGAAGTGAGAAAGACTCTAAATTGAAAGGAGTCAAATTTCTGACATCTTAAAGAATTGAATGATATTTATTTTCACAATAAGGCTAAATGTAGACTTAAAGAAATTTATTCAAGTAATTGACAAAATGGAGAAAGCTACATTTCTTTCACATCTAAATGTGCAGACTGAAATTGTGTTTATGACAGAGGTCCTTTTCTCCCTTCTTTCCTTCCTTCCTTGCTTCTCCTTCCCTCTCTCTCTCTCTTTCTTTCTTTCTCTTATTTTTGGACCCACCAAATTTTGGAGTGTAGTGGGTTGTTCTTTAAGGACCCTTCCCTAAGTTATTAGACTTTGTGTACTATTGCTTCAATGTTTAGGAACATTACCAATACATTAAAAGAAAAAATAAACAGGAGTAATTTTATAAATCTCTATCCTTCCCACTTTTAATATCAAGGAGACGTAATGGCATCACAGATGGTTCACATATCAACACTCTTCAACACCATATTACAATGTGGAGGCTTTATTCATCCACAACATACTTGGACTTCTACTATAGGGGCACAATTACAACTGATGAACAAATTAACTCATTTGTTTTGAAGTTTTAGTCACTATTATACTCCCAGAAATTTTGAAAGATTTTATGATTAGGAAGTTGCTTCACTCGGCAGAATGGAATCTTAATCATTATGCCTTAGAACACAGAGGACTACATATATATTCTTGATGCTTTTCAAAATGACACCACATAACTCGTTCTCCATTTTTATTGAAGCAGCTCTGTGAATGACCCAGAATTTTGAACACAGCATGACCCTGTGTTCAGGGGTAAGCAGCAGAACCTTCCCTAATGGACAGCAAGTCAGAGTGGCCATGCTTGGTCACATATTTAAAGGAGAGACATCACTTTGGTGATACTTTATTTGCCTTATCCTCCTCATGAAATCAGTTCACTTCTCTGTGCCCTGGGGAACTGATACCTAAGCACTGTGTCCCTCTGGAGACTTGGGGCTTTGAGTGGTCTTTGTTTATGAGTGGCACTAGTAGAGATCATAATGTCAGAGAAGGAGGTTCAGGGTCTTTATTTTCTCCCTCTCTCCCTTGCATTAGTTCTGGTAGTGACTGTGCATAATTATAGTTCTATTTGGGAAGCATTCTTCCACTTCTCAGCTTCTATTACACTTCAGTTTCACCCTTCCATTCCCTTGCCCATCAGGTGTAGAGAAAGTAATGTTTTCCCTCTGTTAATCATCCCTAAATGCATCATCACCATCCCTTGTGGATTCCATTAATCCTGCCACACTACTACTAATAATCTCTTAATTAAATTATTTTGTTAAAGCCCCTAAAGATGAATCCTTTTTATGTTAGGACTTTGGCTAATCCAGAGATCTGTTTTGCATCTGTTGCCAGCCTTCCCAGGCTTCCAAAAAACATCATCACCGATTAGAGCTAAAAATGACATAGGAAGCTCATCTCAATCCAATCAGCACCCTATCATTAGACCAGATATACTAGGGCTGGTTGTACGGTCGTAATATTCTTCTTCCCTCTCTATTCCTTTCCTCCTACAATTACATACCCTACCCCTCACAACAGATCTACATCTTTGGTCTGACATTCTGTGACAGCCATTCCCTTTCCACTCCCCATATGTTTTTCCTTGTTGTATTTTTTTAAAACTACAACTCAGTGAGATAAAGATGTTGAGAAGGAAATCAGATCACTTTGACATTTTTAGCTTTGGTAACTGAAAACCTGAATCAAATAGCCTATGAATTAAGAAATCTGGGTAGGCCCTACATCCAGGGTAGGGCTTATTTCAGGGCTAGGTGATTTGTTTGCTCAGGTGTCATCTGGTGCTGAGGTACTATCTGCTTTTCTTCTCGTCAATGCATGCATTTACTAGATGCCAATGCTGGTCTGCCTCGTGGTTCTAAGATGGCAGCAAAGAGCAGTTATGTGTGAGAGTGAGAGTCTCCTCCTGTGGTTCACTCTTAACAAAAAAAAAATATATAGAAATAAGTCTCTTTTTTTTTTCTTTAACTTTGATGTGGAGTATACATTCTCATTCATGAAATAATCCAAGTTTAAAAAAATATATATCATAACTGACTCAGAAAAATCAGGTGAAGTGTGATGGATATAGGAAATTAATTACAATGGTCACCTTAGTCATACTATTTGTGATTTACCCTAAGCAAACACTTAAGGGTATTACTGATGGCATATTTCCACTTCATTTTAAAGTTGAGGAATTAGCTGTACAATTTCAAAGAAATATATTATCCCTCTTCTCTTCAGATGATCCATAGAGAAATATACTTTTCTGTTAATTCATCCTTTCAGTATGCTTGCTTCTAGCATGCTTGCCTAAATGCAGTGATGTCTGGAGAATTCATGCTATTTTCTGAATAGAGTTTAGAATAATAATTTTGTTCTTGGCAATACCTATAATTAAACATAAATTATTAGTATTATCTAATGTTTGAAAAGAAAATAGGACAAATTTTGAAGATCTGCATTTAATTTCTTATCTCTCATTCCCTCATAATTGACTGGGAGGGCTTTCATAGTTTATTACACATTTTTTAGCCTTGACTTTATTATATATAAAATAAATAAGTGGATTAGAGGTCTATTTCAAATCTCTGAAATTACTATGTGATGTTACTAAATTTGGGGGTGTGTTTCTTTTTAATTCTCTAATCACAGGAACTATAGTTTTTAAATAAAATGTGACTAGGCGATTATTTCCTCATGCACAGAGAATAAGGACAATAAAGTTATCTTCAGAAAGTTTAAAACTAAAATAGTGTATAATTTTAATGTCCATATCATTTATAAATGACTTAGAAGGTGAAGTCTTGCTACTTAAAACAAACCACTCCATTTCTAACTAAGTTCATTCTAACTAAATGTCAATGCGATTTAAAGCCTATGAAGTGTGAATACTATCCCTAAAATTAAAATAAAATAAAAATAAAATATTTCTGTTTCAAATAATTATCAGCTATTTATGTGATTAAGTTACAAAGATGGATAGTTATCATGAAAATTCCCAGGAGGCAGCAACATCTGAACAAGTTATTTAAATTTAATACCCAGTGTTTTTACCATAAATCCTCAGTCATCACTTTAAAGCTACTTAGATCAGGTCTCTTTTTCATCTACAGTTCACAGGAAATCAAAGAAAGAAGAGTCTGAAGCCATACCTTGGAAGTTCCCAGGGGACTTTGAACATTTGTTTTCATACAGTTTCATTGTTAATGTATACCTCTGGGACAAATCCTACTAAGAGCATCTTCAGATTTAGTTTCACTTAAAAATAATATAATTAGCTCCTTTCTCTTTATGCAACTCTGTCCCCAACCCAGCAATCTCTGTAGCACTGTTTATACTCATGCCTTTGCTTATAATATTTACTATAGAAACTCCATTATTTAAATTCTTTAACTCATTTATATAATCAATCTCACTGAAGGAGTAGTCCATGTACAATTCTTGTTTCCATCTCTTCCTATCTTATTCACACAATCTACTGCATATTTATTTCTGCCTCCTTCACTTCATTGGAATTCCTCCCACTAAATTAACCAGAACCTAATTGCCAAATATGATGGTCATTTCTCTATTTTTATTTAACATTTTTAACATTACATTGATACTTAAATATCATTTCTTCTTTCTTTGACTTCATGACACTGTCTTCTTAGGTTTTTTCCTCCACTTTTTCTGAAAACCTCCTTCAGCTAATCAACCTGGGCAGACCCATTAAATATTGGTTTAGGTACATAAAGTCTAATAAGTTCAAAATTTAACTCATTTTCTTTCCTCCACGTATCCAAACATATTGCCTTTCTATTTCTTGGGTCTGTTTCCAATTCTTAAAATCTGAATATAGTAAGCTGTTAAAAGAACAAAATTCAACTGAGTGAATTCGAAGAATCAATTGGGCAGCATACCATCTAATAAATAAAAAGGCCCTCCAAGTACCTGTATAAATGGAAGGCTTTTATAGAAATGGGGGAGAGACAAGGGGTTATTAGCAAAAGAAAAGAGGATTCTTTTAGGTTATGTCATCTTCTTTTAGGAAGAAGGTCAGGGGGTCTTATCATGCAGATTACCTCACTAATGCTAACCCTGAAATTCCAGGCTGATTGGTTTACAGTTCCACTGCTGAGAGGCTGAAACTGCAGTTAAGTTAGGTATTAAGTCTGGGTGAGATTTAGTGGAAGTGACTCCATTTGGGGATTGTTGTTTCTTTTTAGCATTTTCCCCCTTTTGGTCAAGCTCTCACCCTAACTGAGAAATGTGATCAAAATTTAAAGCATTAATCTATGACAAAGGAGAGAAGAATATACAATGGTGAAAAGACAGTCTCTTCAATTAGTGGTGCTGGGAAAATTGAACAGCTGCATGTAAAACAATGAGATTAGAACATTCCTCACACCATACACAAAAATAAAGTGTTTTAAAGACTTAAATGTAAGACCTTACCTTTACATTTATCATGCAAATGATATGATAGACAAGGGGTTAATATCCAAAATATATAAACAGCTCATACAATTCAATATCAAAAAACCAAACAACCCAATCAGAAAATGGACAAAAGACCGGAACAGACATTTTTCCAAAGAAGACATACAAATGGCTAAGAGGCATATGAAGAGATGCTCAACATTGCTAATTATTAGAGAAGTGCAAATCAAAATAACAATGAGATATCACCTGTTAAAATGATAGAATGACTATCATCAAAAAGTCTACAAATAACAAATGTTAGAAAGGGTGAGGAGAAAAGGGAGCCCTTGTACACTGTTGGTAGGAATGAACATTGGTGCAGCCACTATGGAAAACATAGTGTATGGAGGTTCCTTGAAAAACTAAAAACAGAGCTACCATATGATCCAGCAAGCCCAACCCTGCATATATATACAGAGAAAAATGGAAATTCTAATTCAAAAAAATACATGCACCCCAATGTTCATAGCAGCACAATTTACAATAGCCAAGATATGGATGCAACCCAAGTGCCAATCAACAGAAGAAGGGGTAAAGAAGATGCATTGTATATATACAATTGAGTATTATTCAGCCATAAAAAGAATGAAGTTCTGCCATTTGCAGCAAAGTGGATGGACCTAGAGAATATTACGCTTAGTGAAATAAGTCATATAGAGGAAGACAAGTAGTGTATGCTATCGCATATATATGGAATCTAAAAAATAATACAGATGAATATATAGGCAAGATAAACAGACTCACAGATATAGAAAACAAACCTGTGATTACCAAAGGGGAGAGAGAAGGTGGGAGGGACAAATTAGGGGTATGGGATTAACAGTCTAGTAGCTTTAATTACATATCTTAATTAGGATTCTTAACCCTTAGAAACCTTACTTTCTAATTACTAAGAAGTAAGTAATTGTGGACTATATGCCATACTATTTTTTAGATGGGGAAATTTATAAACACACTTCATAATTTCTAGAAACATGTGCTTCTTCACAGCACAGTTTTTCAGTGTGACACAAGACATGTTTACTTATAAACACAAAGTTATCTTTAGTTTCTCTGCAATAAGAAACCAAAAGTAGATAAAGTGGCAGATGTTTTCAAATGATGCTCTTCAAATGAAAGAAATATACAAAATAAAAATATGGTGATGCAGGAAGGCATTAAGAACAGAAAAGGGGTTAATATGTTGGTAAATATAAATGCATATTGATGTATAGAATAACAACAATAGTAATATCTTAGAAGATTTCAAAGTATATTTCTATATATGATTAAGGTACGTAATAACACACGTTTGGAGTTGCTATTCTAAAACTTTTACGCTATTCAGGAAAATGATAAAAGTTTTGATTAATACCTGTAGTCATTTCTAGAGTAACCACTATAACAGTAGACATATGGTATAAAACTTTCATGAAAAAAATGGAAAGATACAGGTACTCTATCAATTGAAGAAAAGTAGAAACCTAGAAAGTACATAGTAAAAAGGTAGCTATAATCCCAAAATATACCACCAAATGAATTGGTTTAGAATAAATTAAAGTGGACTAATTACTGTAAGTAAAAGACAAAAATTAGCTGATTGGATTAAAAGGTTTTAACTAGGTATAGATAGGTGGTAGCCTTGCCCTCTGGCGCAGGAATATAAAATATGTAGAATAGGTAATACATAGGGACAAAGAAAGGTTGAAAATAAAAGTATTGGAAACACTTATTTTGCAAATACTAAAAAAAATCATAGTAGTTATATAATATCAGACAAAATAGATTTTAAGGCATAAGGCATTATTAACATGAAAAGAGCATCACTGTATGATGCTAATAAGTTGAATTCATTGATTTGATAGAACTATTCTAATTTTCTTTGCACCTAATGCATTGTCTCAAAATATAAAGATAGACCTAGAAGGAGAATTAGATAAGTCCTAAATCAGAGTTGACTTTTAATAAAGCTCCCTCAGTAACTGATGGAACAATTAGATAAAATATAATGGAGGATATAGAAGACTTGAGAAGTAAATGAATAAATTTGGACTAAAGCCTGTGATAAGTATATAACTCTGACTCCAGAGTACACATTTTCCAGGTGCCCAGGAAATATTGAAAAATTGACCATGTACAGCACACTGTAATAAATTTTTAAAGTTCAGATCATGTGGTATATATCCTCTGACCACAATTACATTATGCCAGAAATTAATAACAGGAAGATAACTAGAAATCCCAACATTTTTAAAAATTAACAAATATATTTTAAAATAACCAGTATATCAAAAAAGAAATCACAAAGGAAATTAGAAATTAGCTTGAACTAAATTATATTTAAATATTATATTTCAATACTTATGGAATGCCACCAAAGCCTGGTTTTTAATGGAGGTATACATTCTTAAACGCATATATTAGAAAAGAAGAAAGCCTGATAACCAATGATCTACTAAGCATTAATCTCAAGAAATTAGGAAAATAACAACAACTTGAACCCAGAAAAAGTAGACAGAAGAAAATAATGAAGATAAAAGCAGAAAAAATACATTGGACAACATGTATACAATAGAGAAGATCAATGAAACCAAGTCTTTTCTGTGAAGAAACTGATAATATTGGTAAATTCCTGGTGATATTGATCAAGAAATTTTAAAAGTACATACAAATTACCAATATCTTGAGCTTTAAAAAAAAAAAGCAGCCCTATAGATCTTTATGATAACAAAAAATTATATATAAGATGATGTTCTAAACTGTTTTATAGCCACACATTTTAAAATTTAGATGATATGGCAAAGTTCCTAGAAAAGCACTTATTACCACTTATTTTTCTAGCTATTAAGAGATTAAATTTGTAATTGAAAATTTCCCGTAAGAACCCTTAAAGCCCAAGTAGTTTTACAAGGGAGGCCTACTAAATATTTAAGAAAGAAAGCTTGCCAATTTTACACAAATTCTTCAAGAGAATTATGTATGATTAGCATAATATAGATACCAAATCTGATATGGTATAATTAATTTAAACATTGTTACACAGTTTGTAAATAGCTAAGGAAGGATTTTTCTCAAGTTTTTCTGATTCCAGAACTCTTAATCTCTTTGTTATATTGTCTCCCATAGATTACAGTGTGGATCCATGGAGAAATACATAGATGCTCTGCTTTTAAATGTGACCTTATTTCCAATTTGGTCTTATTTGGAAAGGAATAGAAGGCCAGTGGATCTCCAACTCCACTAAATGTAATGGCTTCTCAAGATGGGCTGTAGAATATCATGGAAATGATCACAGAGGCCCTTATCATAGAAAGTATATGTGTTTAATCCCTCATCTTTCACTGTCTAAAGTCAGGAATGGCTAAGTGGCTTTGCCCTTAAGTAGCAGCTTCAGTGTTTCCTACTAACTAGGTCATAAGGACTTTCAACACTAAAACGCTTGTCATAATGAAACCATGCACCTGGGAAATCTTGAAGTCTAAGGGAGAGTTGTGAGAAGGAAACTATTTCCATAGGCTTTTGCTCAGAAAATCCTATCTCAGGTACATTAACAGCAAGACTGGTTTATGATGAAAACTGTCTCTCTTTATATGTCCAGCTCCCATTCATATGTACCCATCACTCAACAATTAGTCTCTTTAGGGAAGTAAGTAGCTCTTCTGGTCTGACTGGAATGAGGAAAGTAATGCTGTACTCTGTTGGTACATGTTCCAAATTCTGGAGTGCTGACATTGTTCAGATTTGATCATTTGCGCTGACATAAGCACTTTCAACTAGATGTAAACTTTTCAGCAGAAATAATGGATTCGAAGTGTTTTTTAAAAGCTATTTCAAGTCCCTGTGGAGTGGGGAAGTGGAGGAGAGGAAGGAAAGGGAAAAGTGGATTAGACGTTGATTTTGTACTACCAGAAGAATGGGGAGTGGAGAGACTCGTGGGATTAGTTAAGAAGCGTGGCTCTCTGAAAATATTTTATAAGTTACTACAAAAAAAAAAAAATATGCGCCCAAATCAGAAAATGTATAGCCTCTGTTCATAATACCTGAGAATATTTCTCACGGTCACATAAGGTTTCTCTTTGCAGTCTCATCTCCTGTAGCTACCTAAGTTCCATTTAATGCTTCACATTCATGGAAGCAGGCTGTTTCTAACCACACCACTGCTCACAGCACTCTTTCCCTCTGAAAACCTTTTCTCCTTTGCTCACCAGGCTAGTATCTGCTTATACCCCAGGCCCCATCTCAGGTTGCTCAGCCGTTCTTGACTTCTTCAAGATGGGTTAGGTATCCTCCCTCTATTCTAGAAGTTATTATTGCCCTTGCTCTTACCTCAGTGAGTTTAGTGTTCAGTTTAGGTGTCTCTGCTTCGAGATATTATCTTATTCATCTTCCCAACATAACTCCCTGGCACAGAACTTTACCCACACTATCTACTCATTGAATTTTTTTTTTTTTTTTTGTGGTACGCGGGCCTCTCACTGCTGTGGCCTCTCCCGTTGCGGAGCACAGGCTCCGAAAGTGCAGGCTCAGGGGCCATGGCTCACGGGCCCAGCCGCTCCGCGGCATGTGGGATCTTCCCGGACCGGGGCACGAACCCGTGTCCCCTGCATCGGCAGGCGGACTCTCAACCACTGCGCCACCAGGGAAGCCCTGAATATTTTCTAAATCAGTGAATTCCTTGAGTGATAAAAAGCAATTCATTTCACTTCTCTAGGCATTCACTTTCTTATCTGTAGAATGAAAATGTCAGACAATATCATTGCTAACTTTTCCTTCACCTATAAATTCCCAAATTTCTTGGAGCTGGAGCTCTGGTGTGGGCTTCTCAGTGTGATGTTGGAAGGAGGCTGTTAGTATGGAACCTCACATCAGAAAAACAGTCAAATAAAATATGGTGTGTCCTACAATTGTAGGCCTGACACTCACTGGAGATCCCGATAAAAGGAGGCTTTAATAGACATGCATGCTCTGAATATTGTAGTCCTGCATCCTGATATCAATTGTATATATTTTAGTATCTTTTTAATACATACGACTCTATATCTGTGACCTAGTTTTTTCTTTAATGGAAAATAAAGTCAAGGGAGGATTTATAGTCCCAATTTTCCTGTTTTATATTAGATTTTATGGTTTTACATACAAATTCCATTATAAAACTGGAATTTAAAAAAAATCAAAAGCTCAGAGAGTTCCTGAGGTTTTGTGTGGAAGCAAGAGGTGCTTATTGTCACAGGAGTTCATTAATATAACTACAATTAAAGACAAAAGCTTTCTATTTTTATAAATGAATGCCTAATAGGAAGATAGATCCATATTGAGGTTCAAAATAGATTTGAGTAGACCCGCTGAAAAGATTTCTGCAAAAATTAACATGTTTTAATACATTTCTCCCCCAAAGCAATTGAGTTTCTTATGAACTCAGAGTTGTGAAAACAACTTTTCATGAAGCAGGAAGAGCTGTGCTCTTCATCTTAATTAAAAAATGAATGAGTATAAGAAAAACAGGTTACTTTACCATGGTTACTTTACAATGGTAACCTCAACAATACCTTCAGGGGATCAGTACCAGTAAAATCATGAATCGGATGTTTTGGTATCTGACATTGCCAACCAAAATGTCCTGCCTTGGGCAATATTTAATAACTGTACCATCAATGCTCTGTTTTACTTTTGTGGCAGAGAGGAAAAACAGTATGAAGATTCTGAATTCTGTAGTATGTCTTTGTTAATTATTCCCATACAGAGTCAGAGCAAGGAATACAGATGGTAGAGCTAGTGGATTCTCAGAAAAAGTGTAAAGATAATGAAATGTGATGGGAAAGTAGGCATTTTGCTCCATCAATGTGGTAATTAGAAGGGACTCCAGGTGACTAGTAATGTCCCATCTGATTTTCTATGTAATTCACCTGTCTAGAAGCAGGCCAGTTAGTGTGCTACATTTGGATTGCAGGCAAAGAATAGGGTCTGGATTCTCAATTTTCTAGTCACCTCTACAATTCAGCTCCGTTCATTAAGTATCAAAAACCAAGGAACTAGGAAATTTTTTCAAATGATGAAGAAATGGACAGAGCAAGGACATAATAGTTAGTTACAAGTAGAATATTTTAATTTAATTTTTCAGGCTAAAGTTCCAAGTAGTTTGCTTTTAAATTAGTAACCTTTGAAAACTTAAAAGACCTGTTCAACCAGATGATACAGACACTTCAGACCTTTTAAGAAGCAGGTATTTTATCTTCCAGTTTGATATTTCAAATAGGAAACCGTGGTATTTAAAATACCAAAATACCCAATAAACCAAAATGGTAACTTCCTAAGGGCGAGACAGAAGCAATTTATAGCAGATTATTCACATGATCAGGCACAGAACTGCTTTTCTCAAAACCCTGTCTTCTATCAGAAGTAAACAAAGTTTACCATGGAAAAGATCAAACACACTGTCTGCTCAGGTGGCTATAACAAATTACTATAGAATGGGTGGCTTGAACAACAAACATAGTTCTGAAGGCTGGGAAGTCCACGATCGAGGTTCAGGTAGATTCAGTGCCCCATGAGAACCCTCTTCTTGTTTGCACAGGAACATCTTCTCATGGTATCTTCACATGGCTTTGAGAGAGAGGGCTCTAGTTTTTCTCTTCTTATAAAGACACTAATCCCATCATGGGAGCTCTATTCTCATGACTTAATTGAAAAGGCCCCATCTCTAAATACCATCGTATTGGGGGATTATAGTTTCAACATATGAATTTTGGTGCAAAACATAGTCTGTAAGAAGTATTTCATTTTATTATAGGTATCAAACATTTGAAGAAATATATGCAAATTTTTTTTTCAAATGGAGAACATGTTCGATATATACAAAGAATACAAGCCAAAACTTTCATGAATTCTAGAATTCTCTAATGTCTCAATTTAATACAATTTACCTTATTAAATGCAGTAAGTAAATATAACTCAAAACTGTAAACTATCCATCCTGATCTTAATTAGAGTTAATGCCCACCAGACTCCAGATGGTGGGAGGCATCTAGTTTCAGTCACTGAAAAAATACTTCACATCCATCAACCCTACAGCCAAGAGATTCATATTCACACATGGTGGACCTGTGGGCTCATCTCCAGCATTCCATCTGTGAATGTGAAATCTTCAGAATACTAGGCCACACCATGTTTCTGTAGCACCAAAGAAAGCAAGTCTACCTTCTGGAACTGAACCTCCCAGATTCAATATTGTTCTCCCACAAAAGGAAATGCCTTAACCATTCTTGGGTATATCTTTCAACTTGTGTTTTGGCCCTGAATGGCAATCTTGAAGAACTTACAAGAAAGAAGGAGCTCAGAAGTTTCTTTTTAAATACTCACCCCAAGGTACTTTCCTGCTGAGCGTTTACACTAATGGAAGCTCATGGAGATTGTTTGCTCTTAAGTGGTGAAAGGTGTGTAACTCTCCCCTTCCCCAACCCCAAAGGCATCTCCCCTCCTGCCTCCCTCCTTCTGTTTGAGTCCCCAACCTCATTCTTCTGTATTCACTAATCCTGGAAATGAAAGAGCAGTGAATCTGGCTCATAAATCAGCCTCCACAAGGGAGAGCTATTAGAGAGGTCTCAGGCTGTGTACCCACTGGAAACAAACAGGCCAGAGGAAACCTTAGAGTTAGAAATTTAATACCAAAAAGAACGCCAGAGGTCATGTAGACCAAATCATCATCCTGTTACAAACCGCAAAAGTAGAGTTCTAAAAAGGTTGAGTGTATCTAAGACCACACAAATTGTAGTAGCAGGGACAGGTCTAGAACCCCCCCCTCTGCCCCGCCTTGCTGCCTTTTATGTGATGAGGTTTATCCAGAGCTTTTTGCCAAGTAAAGTTTTACCCAGAGATTTGTGCATGATCCCAGATTTGGTGGAAGAGCAAGTGGGTTCAATGTCCAGTGTTAATGCTTTGGTTGGTGATCATTCTTTGAGCAACTGTTTATTGAGTGTTTTATAAGTAGTTCCTTTTTGCTACTTCTTCACTGATCTTTAAAGTGTAACAGAAGTTTTGCCAACAGAGTCAAATGGAGAACTGGGATTGGAGGCAGCAATTTATTTAAGCAATTTCATTCCTCTACAAATAAATTGAGAGCAAAGGAGAGATGTGTCAACATTTTGAGACACAAACTTTTATTTATTTATTTATTTATTTATTTATTTATTTATTTATTTTTTGCGGTACGCGGGCCTCTCACTGTTGTGGCCTCTCCCGTTGCGGAGCACAGGCTCCGGACGCGTAGGCTCAGCGGCCATGGCTCACAGGGCCCAGCCGCTCCGCGGCATGTGGGATCTTCCTGCACCGGGGCACGAACCCGTGTCCTCTGCATCAGCAGGCAGACTCTCAACCACTGCGCCACCAGGGAAACCCCCAAACTTATATTTATATATAAATATTTTGAAATACAATTTGCTTATGCAATGCATTTACATATTGAGTAAGATCAAGAGTTGTTTCCTTTTTTTCCTTTAAACATATTAAGAGCGGACATCTGGCCGAAATAGTTATTCTTTAAAAGGGTGAAAGAGTTAAATAACTCAGTCACATTTTAATTGGTTAACATTTGTTTGTTATGTTAAATGTCAATTTCTTGATCTTATGCACTTGTAAACAATGTAAAACAGAGTGAAGGTTGGTTCTAATCTTAATTAAATTTATGGACGTTAAAAACTAAAATCTTTTATAAGAAACATGTATTCGGAATACATAATGTCTTCTTATTGGGAAATATGCCAGGAAACTCAAATAAGAAAATTGTCTAGCCACAGGAAGAGCAAAGAGTTAGAACAGGCTACTGTAATGCCTATTTGTTTAGTTAAATGATGAATGTGAATATGCTCAAGATTTGCAGACAAGGAAAATGGAGAAAAAAATAGCAAGAAACCCACGCAGTTTGATGACTCTGGCATCAGTTTAAAGCACACAGTAAAGGAAGCGTTTGTTTACATCAGAAGAGGAGTTCATCAGATACCACTTAGAGTATTCTTACTCAGGCGAGAAGCTTTCCCACACTCACATCCTCTGACCTTCAACATGTGGCAAGCAGAACCCCAAATCTGGGAGGGTTGGTTAGCTTAAGCCTTCAGAACCTTGGACACGGAGCCAAAATAGCTAAAAGCCTGCCCAGCTGGGCAGGAACATTTGTTAAGCAGACTTCCTTAGAAGATTTCCTGATCTTTGTAGGACTTTATTTTTCTGTGTCTGCTTACTGCAGTGTCTTTTGCCAGATTATCAAAGACTTGGAGACTTGACTCTTGCTTGTCATTAGGCCTCTGCTAAAAATGGCTGACTACCCAAAGGAAGTCCTCTGACCACTTTACCTAAAATTACAGGGCTACCCCCACCAGTCACTCTTTATCTATTATCCTGTTTATTTTTGTATAATTCTTATTACTATAAACATTATATTATCTTTTCCTTTTTTTTTTTTTTTTTTACTTATTGTTGTCTGTTTTTACCTCTTTGGAGACTCTTCCAAAAAAGCATCAACTTATTCTGTCCTGTGATCTAATAAGAAATTAACATATAAAAGATGAATAATAAAAAATTCATGAATAAATCACTAAAGAGAGACCTTAGAATTAATGTTTCAATAACTTTCTACATCACTGCCCTTACATTTAAGTGAATAATACTATTAAAAGTTAATAAATATAACCAAAATTACACTCACTCATTACCTTATTTAAAAAGATCTGTGAGGTCTATAATATAATTCTAATTTTACGTGTTGAGGAAACCAAGGTTCAATTCTTATCCTACCACACTTACCACACTCTGCAGAAATAAGTAAGATTTATAGCAGAATGTAGGACAGAATTATAGGACAAATACAGAGAGTTATAAAGGTCCAAGTGAGAGAGTGAGATCACAACCTACCAAAGGTATTATGTAGCAGACATCACTAGAGAGTTGGAGGGAAGAGAATGAGGCAGGATAACATTGGTGAGAACATTAGGAGTATTCAAGGAAGAGCAAATAGTCCAGTTTGGTGGAAATAGCATACATATTGAGAAACAGTTATAGGTAAGAATGGAGGAGTAATTGACATCCATATTAGAGGGCCTGAATATCAAGTTGACAAGAATGTACATGGCTATGGAAAAACATAGAAGCCCTGTGTACTTGTAGACAGTGAAATAACATAACTCAAACTCTTCTTTAGAAGCATTCAGAAGGTAAACAAAGGCAGCATATGCTTGATGGACTGGAAAGGAAAAGTTTGGAAATAATCTAGAAGAGAGTGACTGGAAGTTAAAGGTCTCACATATTTCCCTTAGTAATTGTGGGTTATACTGAGAGCAAGTCTTGGTAACAGAGATTTGCAACTAGGTCACCATTTGGGGAAGAATCCTATCTGGCCTCAAGAAGAGTATGCTTGACCCAATTTACTTTGACACTTCTCTTGCTCTAGCACCAGTTTCTGCTCATCTGGTTCCTATATCTGAAATGTGCTGCCTTGCCCCCTCATAGTTAGAATGTTCAACACAGGTATGTCCACTGGGCCATCTTTTCAGAACCTGGCCATCCTTCCTTCGTTGCAGCATTTAACCTTAGCTGAGTTTTGGTCCTCCTTCCTATCCCTGAGCTTTTCTACATCAGTGCCTGTGGAGTTGTAGATTCAAATGCAATCACTTCTAAGGGAATTGGAGGTAGGCTGACTTAGAAGGGCTGAGAGAACATACACGAGGTCATAGAACAGGAGTCTGCCTAGTTATAGTTTATCAGTAATTACTACCTGAGTGGTTATCAAAACTTTAGCATATATCAGAATCACTTAGAGGGCTTGTTAAAACACAGATTTCTGGGTGCCACCCCCATTGTTTCTGACCTTATTCAGTGATGGGACTGGTGTCTGGGTACCACATTTTGAGAACCATTGCTCAAACAGAAGACTGAACTGCAGCCTCAAAACTTGCTTTTATTGATGTCTCTTGCATTTAGTAGCAGAGAACTCAAAGGCAAATATTGTTTTTCAGTGGCTATAGATGGTATGAATGGACAAAGTGTCATCCAAAAGCTGTATTGAATAAGAATTTGTGGTCTTTAGTAGATATATCCCTTTACTATTCATACTTTCCAGAGGTAATAGTTGTGTTTTTCTTAAATAAAATTTTAACTCTTGTTAATATTTGGAAGTAAGTATGCACAAATTCATGAGTTAAAATTATGATTATAAGTACATGCTCAAAGGTTTCTTAGATTAAAAGAAATTGTATTTTATGAGTGATAACAATGATAATGGTTAAGGCTTATTATTACTACTTTATAACTTTTGTGAATCTAAAATGTCATTGGCATTCAGATAGCTTACTTTTATTAATGAACAAAAATGACTTTATTCGTATCAGTTCCAAAGTGATTAGCTTTCATGTTATAAAGCTAAGCAAAACCACAGTCAATTCATCTACTAGCCACTCTTTCCTGCTGTGTACAGTGAGACAATCGACTTTTCAGACTGATTCTGACAACACTGGTTTCCGTATATAAAGAGAAAAACTGAGATTAGAGAGTTGTTTATGCAGAGAAGCAATAATTAGGTCTTAGCTGAAAAATAATGCAGCTGAAATTTTCCAATACTACTCCATTTACCAGCAAGGGGAAATAACTCAGTATATGTCATACCACATCTAGGGAAACTTTACAGGATTATGTAATCCTATTAGATTATAAGCCCTGTGTGCATTTTCAACATATTTTAATTACCAATTACATTTATTACTTGATTCTTTTTTCCATGTTTTTCTTCCTATAACTATTTTGACAGATAATTCTTTAAATAACCCTGTAGATACTCAGAAAATTTTTATTTTGGCTTTAGTAGGGAACTCCACTGAAAAGAAATAATAGAGCATTTCTTTAAGAGAGTAAGAAAGAGGGAAGTTCTGCTTTGGTTTTGACTGGTATCAAGCTGATGGAAGATCTCTTTTCCTCCAATGGGTTAGTCAGTATAAGGTATGGCACAAGGCCAAGAGAGAACTGTTTCTCAGTTCACTATAAGACTGTCTCAGGATAATTCTCCCAGTTTAAGTGAATTTCAGGTGCATTAGCCTTAACTATATTTAAATGAAAGTGTAAAAATATATCACAAAGTGTAAAAATATATATCAATTACATATACATATCCAAAAAGTTGAACTAAGATAATTTCTTCACACCATAAGGAAAAATTAAATCAACATGGATTATAGACCTAAGTGTAAGAGCTAAAATTATAACATGCATAGATGAAAATATTGAAGAAAATTGTCAAAACTTTATGTTACATAAAGAGTTCTTAGATACAACACCAAAACTAAGAGGCACAAAAGACAAAACAATTGATAAATTGGATTTTATTAAAACTAAAATTACACTTCAATAAACACAATTAAAAAAAGACAAGGCATAGATTGGGATAAAATATTTGCAAATCATATATCTGAGAAACAACTTGTATTCAGAATATATAAAGAATTCTTACAACTCAATAATAAGACAAATTACTAATTTAAAAACGGGCAAAGCTTGAATAGATATTTCACCAGTGAAGATATATGGAAAGTTAACATGCATATGAAAAGTTGGTCAACCTCATTAATCACTATGGAAATGTAAATTAAAATTACAGTCGGACCACTATATAGACTTAGAATGGCCTTAATCAAAAAGACAGACATGGGCTTCCCTGGTGGCGCAGTGGTTGAGAGGCCGCCTGCCGATGCAGGGGACACGGGTTCATGCCCTGGTCCGGGAAGATCCCACATGCCGTGGAGCAGCTGGGCCTGTGAGCCATGGCCGCTGGGCCTGCGCGTCTAGAGCCTGTGCTCCACAACAGGAGAGGCCGCAACAGTGAGGGGCCTGCATACCGCAAAAAAAAAAAAAAAAAAAAAAAAAAAAAAGACAGACAATATCAAGAGTTAGCAGAGATGTGGAAAAACTGTCACTCTCTTACACATTAGGTGAAAATGTAAAATGACACAGTCACTTTGGCAGTTCGATAATTTCTTAAATAGTTGGACATAAATTTACCATTTAATCCAGCAATTCCACTCCTAGGAATCTACCCCAAAGAAGTAAAATCATATGTCTACACAGACTTTCAGGTGAATGTTCATAGAAGCATTATTTGTAATAGTCCCAAACTAGAAATGATCCAAATGCTCATCAATTGGTGAATAGATAAAATATTGTATATTCCTTTACTTGAATATTATTCTGCAGTAAAATAGAAAGATACTGATACATACTGCAGCATAAATGAAAGTGAAAGAAAGATTCAGAAGATTACGTATTGTATGATTTCATTTTATGAAATATTCCCCAAGAGTGAATTTCTATAAAGACAGAAAGCAGACAGTGATTCCCTAGGGCTGGGAGCAGAAGCTGAGATTGACTGCAAAGATGTCTGAGGGAATTCCTTTAGCATGGTGAAAAGTCCTAATGTTGGAATTTTGTGATGGTTACACAATTCTAAAAATTTACTAAAAATTCATTGAATTGTATACCAACCATGAAGCAATTTTATGATATGTAAATTAGTCCCACTAAAACTAAAAAAATATATTACAAGGTCAATATAAAGTGCATGATTAACCATCATTTTTGTGAACTCAAAGCTCTGAATTAAAGTACTTTATTGAGTGTTCAGCATAATCACATTAACTGCTGATGTACACCTTCCTAATAAATGAGGAAGGAAATGTGGTTCTGTTTCTTTATATAATTGGCCCTTAAAATGACCAAGTCAGCGATCCATACATTTATTTGTTTTTTTTTAATATTGTTTTTGAGAAGTCTCAGTTATAGTGGCATAACTTCAACTAATGTTAGTAATAAGAAAGATAAAATATCTCCTGATTTAACATATTCATATTCATCAATTCAGCTAATATTTATTATGTATTCAATTAGACTTTATTAATACCTGGCCTAGTCCATTCAGGCTGCTGTTACAAAATACCACAGACTGGGTAGCTTATAAACAACAGAAATATATTTCCCACATTTCTGGAAGCTGGAAGTTGAAGATCAGGGAGCCAGCATGGTTTGGTGAAATCCTTCTTATTGTATCCTCACATGGTGAAGTAAGGTAGGGAGCTCTGTGGGGTCTCTTTTATAAGAGCCCTAATCCCATTGATGAGGGCACCACCTTCCTGACCTAATGACTCCAAAGGTCCACCTCCAGATACCATCACACTGCAGATTAGACTTTCAACATATGAATTTCGGGGTGACATAAACATTCAGACCACAGCATCCACCATACACAAGTCAACTTTAGAATATATGATCGTGTATGTATTTCTCAAATTTGCTTATCTTGGCCCACCTCAATTGTATTTTTGTACATGTGGGTGTTATTATACTTAACTCAGATTGAAAAATATGTCTTCATTCATGATGTAACATACATGATAGACCATAGGACAAACACTCCCTGCATACCTTCCCCCACCATTAAATATTAAAAGTGAACTCACAGGCTAAGTAGTAATGGGTGTCTTGAATTCATAGTGTAAGTAGATAAATGAAATCATACCTGATTAGCTGCCAGATCATTAGGGAGCTAAATATTTCCCAGATAGTTATTGGCAGCACAGTCACACATTTCATGTTTGAAATCTTTTAACCCATGTGGAAGTGAAAAAATAGAGGAAAAAATAAGTGCCAATGATTTGTTCATCCACCAACATTCTTTTAGGTTCCTGATTCAACCTCTTCTCATACTCTCAAAATGAAGATTTTCTTAGCTTTAGTTTCAGTAACTTCAATTATACTACTCCATTACTTTGGACTCTCTAATTAAGGTATTAAATATCATCTGCTGGCCAAAAATTTTTTTCTAAATTGGGTCACTTGCCTTCAGTTGTTTCCCAGTGGTCAACATGATGACTTAACAATGAATTCTGTCATATCCTGAATCTATATAATTCTTTTGCAGTTGTATATATTAGGTTAAATCATTTGTTTTCACCGGTGAAACCAATCAACCAACCAACCAACTAATCCCTCAACTCTGTCATTTGCTAGTTTGAAATTAAAAGTATAAAGCATTTTAAAGTATAAACTATAATTATAAAGTCAGAATATCTTTACAAAGATAACTTCATTAATAAATATATACGTGTTATGTATGTATTATATGCATATATACTCACATGTATGTCTCTTTCTGTATAGATATAGATGGGTATAGATATAGGTATAGGTATAGATACAGGTATAAAGGTATAGATATAGATATACTCATGCCCTTGTGTAATCCCTTCCCCCTGAGTATAGATGGGAAACTTGACTTGCATCTGACTGACAAATTAAGGCAAAAGTGAGAGAACGTATGTGATTATACACACATGATTATGTGAATATGTCATATAAGATTGCAGCACCTGTCAGACTGGAGTCCCTCTCTGTTGGTGGCTTTGAGGAAGGAACACTTCATGAGTCAGGGAACTGCAGGTGGCCTTTGGCAGCTGAGAGTGGTGTCCAGCCAACAGCCAGCAAGAAATTGAAATCTTCAGTTTTACAACCAAAAGTAAATGAATTCTGCCAACAACCTGAATCAACTTGGAAGTAAACCCTTCCCCAGTAGAACCACAGGTGATATGCCAGGTACAACCAACACACTTTGATTGCAACTGAGGCATTGTGACCAATGTCTTGCACTGTGGCTTAGAACCAGCTAAGGCATGCCCAGACTCCTGACACATGGAATCTGTAAGATTATAAACGTGTATGGTTTTAAGCTGTTAAATCTGTTAAATATTGTTATGCAACAATTGGCAACTCATGCAAATTTTAGTACCTGATGCTGCTGGAACAAACCGAACTAAAAATTGTGAGACTTATTTTAGAACCAGGCACTGGGTGGAAGCTGGAAGAATTTCTGAGGAGCATAATAGAGAAAGCGTAAATGTCCTTCAACAGACTGTTAGTAGAAATCTGGACTTTTAAGAATGCTGATACTGAGAGCAGTTCAAATATTTTCTCATCTATGACATTAGGATTAATATATTCAATAACTTTGTCATGAAATTAAAATTAAACTTCTGAGACTACTTATTATTAAAGTGTTCTTTTTTTCAATGATGACTAAAAATATTCCTTCTAGCTCAAGAATGACTAAAAAGGACAGCTTTCTGCCCTTGGGCAAGGCATACCATTGTTAATTGAAGTTAGGTTCTCGTTTGTAAATTGAAGCACTGGTTAACTAAAGCAGTTATTTTGCAGATGATTCTGGCAACTGATTTCTCTTTACAAATGAAAGCTGAGGCAGAAATGCAGTAAGTGTTGAGGAAGCATTGGTCAACCCATATTTATTCCTGCTCAGTTAGCCACTTTCACACTATTCCATGGCTTCATGGTCCCTAAGGATGCTCCTTGGAAACAGATTAGTAACAAAATTGGGAAATCTTTAAACTATATGATCCAAAGTCAGGTAAAGTGTCAACTAACTCATTCATGTTTGGATGCAGAGGACATACACACACACACACACACACACACAGTGGATCATTTAATACATGGTCATGGAAAAATTGTTTGTTATCTGTTTCCAAGTAGCTAATTCACTCCCCAATCTGGAGCAGCTTGAGGAAACACAGTTTACAAAAGTTTGCAAACCACATGTCTGAAGAGCATGTCTGATCAAATGACAATTCAAAGCAGTTCTGAACCTCAGAAATCAGTCAAGACCTAAATTCTTAGCTTAAAAATTTGATCAGTAATTCTGGCAAAATACCTTTTTTCTAGGTCTAGAATATTAATCTTGTCATCACATTATGTGTCTTGAAGAAATTCCGACAGGTTTATGTGTGACACTAAGACCACCTATAAAGAGGGAAGTCTATAATTAAATGCTTTGTAGTCAGCTTCTCCCTTCAGGCAGTCTGCCCTCAAAATTGATCATGAATCTCTCTCCAGGGAGCCTCTTGCTCTCATAAACTACTAACTTTCAAAATATGGAATTAAATTATTTTGTTGTATTACTATCAGATCTACTTTAAAACAGCTCCTTCTATATAAGAAGGAAAACCACAGAGTTGGGACCAATATATACTCTTATAAGCCTTGCTTAATAGTGGGTGAACAAGAAAAAACCACCCCTGAAACTCCCATTTTCTCCTTCCTGCCCTGTCGTTTATAGTGATGAGGTTATGACTAGGTTAGCATGGATTCTGTTGCTTAGTCCTCATGGTTACATTGCATGAAACTGTTGTTATAAACATTTTATGCAACAGGAAACTGAATCTCAGAGAAACAAACAAACAAAAAGTCACATAGCAATACATGCCAGAGCTAAGTTTTTGATTAATCAGAGTGAGTAGAGAGAGCAATGCATAGAAAGAGGAAAAAGCAGCTTTCAGAGTGTGTGTGTGTGTGTGTGTGTGTGTGTGTGTATCTGTGGGTGAGACTCTGGCTGCTTTGACTTATACAATACCTATGGCTAAGAATCTTACTAGACATCATAGAAGATACCTATAATGGATACTCCATTCATTCATTCATTTGATAAGGACACACTAGACACAGCTATATGCCGTATTAAATGTTGGGGGTTCCTTGGTGAAGAAGATGGGGTTGACTATATTTATATTAGATTTCAACTGGAGAAGCAAAAATATTAAACCAAATGAGTTCTGATAAGGTGTGACAGTTACCATGGTAACTAAAGTACAAGACGTCTAAGGAACACAGTCGTGTTTGAGTATAAACTAGTTTGAGTATAACATGTTTGTGACAGTCACATTGTTTCACACATACACACACATACGTGCATCCACAAGTATCTAACAGTTTTCTGTTTTCAACATTTGAGGTGAGAATGCATCTCATCGCAGAAAAATTGCTCTACTGAATTCCTAAGTGACTTTAGATAAGTGACCTACAAATATGTCTGAGGTGACCAGAGAGACTCACTGTCAACCTTAAGTTAAAGGATGGTTACTGTGCAGCTGTCTACTTGCTTTGCATAGCCTGGAGGAATTGGTTCTGTAGTTATCACCACTTAGCACCTCCTGTTGGTCAGAGATAAATTGGCTGCGGCATTCCAGTTGCCTTCTGAAAATACACTCCAAAATGTTCTTCCACACACCCTGCAAAGAGCAGTGGGGAATCTTCATCTTAAGGTCATGGGGACACATTGACATTGCTACCAGGCTTCCATCAGTTCATTGGCACACACCTTTGTGAATGTGGGGTCTCACTGTGAGTAACTGCTGGAATCTTCAAGGGTATATCACATGTGTTCATGAGCTACCCAGGGAAGACTCTGGGCTCACGATGCTCCTTTGAACTCTCTCTCCTGAGGGAGATCCCTCCTGACGACAGTTTCCTGGGGATGTTCTGGCTCTAGAGACAACTTTCTGCTCTGAAATATGAAGGCTAATAATTTTCTCCCTTCTGTGTTATTCGTTCTCCAAGGTTTTATTCATTTTGATCAGATTATAGTTTTTTCTTCCCACACACAGCTCTTTATCATCAGGCGCTTAGATGGAAAGATTTGGCTAACCACTGCCCTGTTACACAATAACATGCTATCCTTTCAACTTCACAGCCTCTCCCTGAACCCACTTCAGGATCAGAATTCCAGGGTCCTTCCCCTTTGATGAATCCTCTCAGAGGCTCCACATGCCCATTTTTGTTACTGTGTCTCCTGCACTTTCAGGTCTTCATATATCTCACCTTGACTTGGGGTATGGTCTTAGTTCTTTCCCAAGGTGGTTCCTCAGCTCCCATGTAAACCAATATCTGCAAGGAGATGATGAAAAATAGACAGAGGGTGTGTGTGTGTGTGTGTGTGTGTGTGTGTGTGTGTGTGTACAGGGAGACAGAGACAGAGAGCCTCTTGAGCAAGATGCTTTGAAACAGTAGTCCTGTACTTATCACGACATCCCATTCACATAAGATTTCTGATTATGGTAGAAATTAGTGAGGACCTCAGCATCTGGGGTGACAACTCTTTATTACTCAAAAGTGTATTAAAATTCTTCATATGTACTACTGCGAAGGGAGATTAATTGTTAAGTTGCAAAAAGGAGGAGGAGACCCTGAACTGAGAGAGATGACAGGACATGTGGAGGGTTATATAATGCTGGCTTATTAAAGAGTGATTTCCAGAAAACTAGGAGGAGGAGGAGAGCAAAAACAACAGCAACCAGCAGGGGGTCACAGTGGAATCTAAGATCAAAAATGAAGAGGCCAGGAATAGCCTGCTTCCTCACTGCCCAGAGAGGAGACTCAGAAAGATACTGCAAGTTCCCACGTGCTCGGGACCTTCTCATCTCTCTGACTTCAGGCATGGTCTCTCCCTTGCTCCCTCTACTCCTGCCATGATGTCTGCCTTTTCCTCGTCGAACATGTCAGGTGTGTTCCTTCCTCAGACCCTTTGCTTGGAATTCTTTCCCCTTAGATATTTTCTTGGCCAACTCTCTCATCTGTTTCAAGGTTTTGCTCAGTTATCATCTTCTCAACAAGTTTTAACCTGGACACCGTTTAAAAAATGGTAACCAGCCATTCTCCTAGCACCCCATTGCCCTGTACCCTACATTTTCCACAGCGTTTATCACCCTCTACTGTATAGTGTAATATCCTGTTGTTTCTACTGTTTCTGTCTAAAGCTCCCAAAAGCTGAGATACTTGCTCCCACTGCCCTTGCGTCACTGATAACATCCCAAGTGTCTAGAACAGAGAACACTGAGTGTCAATCACTATCTGGTGAATGAATTAATAAATTTCTGGTGCAAAAGCCAGATGTACTTCTGTAATCACAATCAGAAGGCTCTGGTTGCTTGGATGACTGAGTCAGAGCCAGGTTTCCTAAGAGATGACTAGATAAGATGCCCTGATTTGGGTTGGCAGGGCTTGGAGTGGAAACATGGCTGTATAGTTGTGGGCCCTGATATCTGCTCCCCTCCCAGCAAAAACCCCAGGGTTAGGTCAGCAGGTGAAATTTCCTTGATAAGTTTGGGGAATTTGAAAGTGAAATGGACTGTTGTGGCAAAGACAACACTAGTCTGTGGTCATCAGACTAGTTTCTTATTTTTCCAGCACACATTTCTAGATTGTCTTTCCTAGCTCCCTTTCATGTCACTGGGGATTATAGGCTTAGTTCTCTGCAATGGAGTGTGAGTTGCAGGGGTGTGTAACATCTCCTGGCCTTCTCACTGAGGGATGGACAGCCAGTGTCCTTTCTGGTCTCCTCGTCCTTCACCTCTTAGTTATAAAGGATCCTTGTGAGGCCTCCCCTAGGTGGAAGAAATCCATATCCCTGAATAACCGTGCGGGACAGAGCCCCTCAACGTACACAGGACAATGATGCGAGGAAGAAAGAAACACATCTGTATTGCGTTACTGCCCTGGTTTTGTGGGATTATTACTCAGTAATGCATCTAATCCATGTAACCAGGGGGAGGTGGCAAGCCTTCAGAGTTTATGGTATATCAGAGTTTATAGGGCCCAAGGCTCCCACATTGAATGAGATAAAAATCTAATATAAGTGAAGCAGGAATTAAGCTCGCTTATAGAAAAATAAATTATATTTCTAAATATTCTGTTTCCGAATTGAGAGTACTGTAGTCATCCCCTGGTTCTTAGATACTTTTGTTTAGATAAGTCTACATCTGTCCTTCTATATCTGGTCTTTCTATGCTCATATATAACAAAAATAGAAATCTAACATTAGAAAACATCAGCTCTGTGTAGAGAACCCTTTATTTGGTAAAATGCATTCTTCCTTAGACAAATCAGCCTCTAGGCCAGATATATAGACCATCCTTAAATAAAAAGAGAAGTTAATTCATTAAGTAGTAGTAAGAGATGTTGACATATTCTTATCAAAGATTACAAGTTAAGCCCTGCAATAGAAACATAAGGCACAAGACTAGCAATATACAAGCTAAATGCAACAAAAACAAAAAATAAATAAAAATAAACTTGAAGTCTATGAGAAGTCAAGATTAGAAGATCCTAGAGAAAACCCTTCCTGTTGCTCTTTGTCTACTCTTCTCAATGCTGTGATAATGTTAGTTGTCTCCATAAACGGGTGGAGTGCCACATTGCATCGTGTGTTCTACTGAAGCTTGTGCTTCAGCCTCAGAGGGGTTATAAAGCTGTCTCCTGCCACCAGGTTTGACATTTTTGTTAATGGAGCCTCTAGAGCCAGGGTCAGCAAACTACAGCCTGAGGTAGGACAGAAAAGATAGTAGAGGCACTACAAACACTGCCTGTGTTTGTAAATAAAGTGTGCAGGGACACAGCCAGACCCACCTATTTATTCAGTGTCTGTAGCTGTTCTCACACTACAACCACAATGCTGAGTAGTTGCACAAAGCCTAAAATATATACCATCCGTTCCTTTACAAAAATTTATGCCAACCCATCCTGTAGTGCATGTTACTTGTTCAGTTTTTGCCACCTCACTCTGTTTAGCGTAATAGTCGTGTCTTTGTCTTATCCCTTGAGTTGATTTTAAGCCACTGGTAGTTAGAGTCTGTGTATGTACAAGTGTGTCCTTTTTTAATATCTTTCCACAGAAGAACAGTAAATATTTGTTGAGTTAAATTGAATGAACATCCACAACAAAGTCCTGCAGTCTTACTCGAGGAAAGCTGTAATCAGGCTGTAACATATTTTGGACCCAATATTGGTTTAAAATTTTTATACATGTCTTTCCTGGTGGCACAGTAGTTAGGAGTCCACCTGCCAATGCGGGGGACATGGGTTCGAGCCCTGGTTTGGGAAGATCTCACATGCCGTGGAGCAACGAAGCCCGTGGGCCACAACTACTGAGCCTGTGCTCTAGATCACACAAGCCACAGCTACTGAAGACCGCAGGCCTAGAGCCCGTGCTCCACAGCAAGAGAAGCCACCACAATGAGAAGCCTGCGCGCCACAATGAAGAGTAGCCCTCGCTCGCCGCAACTAGAGAAAGCTGGTGCGCAGCAACGAAGACCCAACACAGCCAAAAATAAAATAAATAAATTAATTAATTAAAAAAAATTTGTATACAAAGTGTAAGAAATCACTTTCTCTGGTATTTTGTATTCCCTATTTAATGAAATAACTTATTTTATCCATTGATTTTTTTATTGCTATGGCAGTTTTAACTAGTTCACTGTAATTATTACTTTACCTCTCACAGTGTAGTGTTGGGAAGTGACCACCCAGAGACTTTGCTGTTGGCATGACCATGTGACAAGGTCTCACCAATAAATGCCACTTCCAGGGAGAGCATTTTTTAAAGAAGTTGATAGACTGCCTCCACTCTCTGTCTTTTTTGTTCTACCACCAGATATCAGTGGATCCCAAGGCCCTAGGGGAATGGCAAAGTCACAGACGGAAAAAGCTTGACCAAGACATTAGCACTGGGTGGTTAAACAAGTGAGGAATGATGTTTATCCCGTAGAACTTGGAGGTTTCTTTGTTTCAGGAGCTGAGCTAATCTACATCAATGAATAATGTTTCTTAGGCAGTAGAGTTTTTTTCATCTTTTCCCAACAATTGACTGTCCTCTAAGATATAACATTCATTAACTTATTTACAGGCCAGAAATTTTTCCTTCAAATGACGTCTTGTATCTCTGGGCTAGTTTAAGACTCATATGAAATATATATAAGAGAAGTGCATGAGCACTTTTAAATCCCCTATGATGAATTGTCTACTTCAAGACGATGTCCTGCAGCCCTCAGTGCTTTGTAAGTTGTCTTTCCCACTCCATGGGACAGGTTCTTATCAGCATATTTCTGTGTGCATATGTGAGTAGGCCCTCCCCTGATCCCCCTGCAACAGAGGCAGGCAGATGGGCACATTTTGTGCTTCGTGGATCTCTTGCTTTCCTTAGTTTTCTTTGCCTGAGTGCATTTGATTAAGCCACAAGCTATGACAATAAAATGACTAAAATAACAAATCCAGTTAAACAAATCTGATTTTTTATATGATAGCTGCTCTCTAGTTTTAATTTTTTGGCACAAAATTTTGATTTTATTTTTACCAAATTATTCAGATTGTCATTTTTTTTCCATTGGCAAAAATAGAATTCTTATTTCTATATATACCAAGTGATGTTCATTTGACCTATACTTAACAGACAATTCAAATGGCTTTTATTAGCTGCAAAACTTTTTGTTTCAATGAAAGGGACTGCCCAGTGTGAGAAAGGGATGAATTCTCTGGCTAGGATGGGAGAGCCTGTGTAGAGGCAGACCTTCCTCCTGCTGTCTGTGTGGAAGCCCCACACAGGCCCCTCAGAGCCCCCAGCAGTTTGCAGGGCACACTCTTAAATCCATTGGAGCAGAGATTTAAATCAAATTGGTGAAATTTCTATCAGATGTTTGCATATATTTCTTTTGGTTCAGTATCTAGTGTGATATATTAATAAGACAAAACAAAACAAACAAAAACACTGGCAAGGCTTTATTCAAAACAACATGTTTTTAGCTTTGGATATGTCAAAAAAATAATTAAGTACCATTTACCGGAAAATTCAGACCATTACTCGCCTTACCATGGCTTATGGATGTAATCAAGACATTTCATTTTGAAGTACTTAACATTTTAAAAAGCTGTCTTCCTAAAAAGCCAAACAATGCTTTTAGTCAGTGAGGAGAACAGACGGTTGTGCTGAATGGTAATAAGACCCAGAAATAGCATTATACTTTCCATATATTGGTTTGGCACATTCGTTTACCTGTGAGTAGAAACAGAAATGTAAAAGTGCTTGTAGCCCTTTCTGAACCTTCAGCCAAAGTTAATTTTTTTTAAGTTTATTAAAGTTTCTTTGCAGTTATATAACATACGAATATCTAGTGGAATAGTGTTTTATTTCTTATTGATCTTATCACCATGATTATGTCATAAAATATTATCCATTTTATCATAATTTATTTATTAAATATATGTGCCTATAATCATAAAGCAAATCTTAGCAAGGTACATGGTTATAGCACATATTCAGTAGATGATCACTTTTGCTGTCCTTGCTTATAAAGACCTTACAGTACATCAGAAAGTCTAGAATTTGAAAATAAATGGAGCAACACCATGTACTCTACCCAAAGGAAATACTTAGCAATAAGGGGCCCTTTTCATAGAAATAAAGTAGAGGACTACTCCGCCATCTAGTGGACATGCTGAAACATGGAAAAGTGTTTTTGTTTTGTTTTGTTTTGTTTTTCAAATAGAGCTGTATTAAATGCTGAGCAAAGTAGCACCTGCTCTCTTTATTGCTTTTGGAAGATATTATGAGGATTTATGCATGCATGGGATAAGATAATTTTCAGAAAGTGGTTCGAAAAAAATGGGATTTAAGGATTCCAGGTTAGAAGCTAAAAAGTGTACAGTGCTGAGAAGGTTTTCATATAAGGAATATCATAGAGCCAGAGCAAGAAAGAGTGTGAGAGATAGAAAGGAGAGAGAAATTGATCTCATTTTTGAATTGTTTAAAGGGGGAACAAATAAAAAAGAAGCATTGTTTAGCACATTTTTAAAGCTTAAAACCAGAAGTCCCCAGGGTTCAAGAAATAATTCTTTAGTCTAACATATGGAAAGTTTGGCAAAGAGGGAAAATGCCTTTTGGAAGAAGTTCCAATGTCTGGGAAGAGCGAGTAAAGGGCAGATGAAGAACAGCTGCTGACAGCGAGTACAGCATGTACGAGGCATCCTGCAGCTCTGCAGCGGGGGGCGGGTGGGGGAGCACTGCGGCTGAGGACAGTTTCTCTCTATTTCACCTAAACTTTACTGGGTTGTGGTGGAAGGGAAACCAGGAGGGAAGAGTATAATTAAAGGAGACCTGTCAGTAAACTGGATGCTAACCACTTGTACTGCCTCGTTAAAATGAAGTAGTATCATAGAAAGGAAGACTGGCAAATCACTTCTTGTTACACCACGTGGAGAGTTATTCTCTGAGTGGTTAAGCCCTGTGCCCTCTGCCAATTCAGTCCTTGTAGGACCTGTCAGTGGGTAGTTTTTGATGAGCTTGATAGGGTTCTACTATCACAAAGAACAAAGTGGTTAAAAAGGAAGACAGGTGGCTGGATATTTTAAAACTTTTGGTAGCCAAGTCCATTGTGCTAATAATTCTCAGCACATTAGCACAATGTGCAGTGTATCAGGTGGCAAGGGGAGGGAGGCAAGGGAAGGGACCTTAGTTTGGGATAATATTCTTGGGCTGCAGTGGTAAGGAAAGATTAGGTTCTGACCCAGTTCATTTGAAATAGTGCCAGTCTTAGACAAGGGGGTGATAATAAATAGGGAATAAAATAAAATCAGAACAACTAACATTTGTGAAACGGAGAGAACATTTTTTGAGACCTAACAGGTTGGTGTCCTACTGGCAGGAAAAAGATAACTCCTCCAGCCTACCTTCTCCTATTTATAGCCTTTTGAAAGGAAAAACAAAAGAAATAATATTTCATGGAGCAGGGAAGATGGAAGAATTTTACAGTAGCACATGGATTTTTGGCCTGCAAGAGTAGGGTGTGTTCTTTAGATAGTGGTGGGGACATAGATGTACAGGGTGGGAACTAGGAAGGCAGGTGGCCCTGTGGAGTAAGCCTGAGGGTGGTGAGGACAGTGGGATCCCAAAAACTATTCTGTGCCATCTTCCCATTGTGTTACAGAAATGTGGCCCTGAGTGCTGTGTGGATGTAGCTTGCTGGGTCAGATGTGGGCAGCTAAGCAACACTGAGCCCATCAGGTTCTCTTTCAGAAACTTAGAGTTGGGACCACTTCCAACTTGGACCTGAGGCTGCAAGTCTGGACCTCCAACATATAAACCGAAGAACGGTGCTTCATCCGTGGTTTGCTTGTAGACAAAGCAAAAAAGCCAGTCTGCAGAGGGACAAAGGGAAACAATGCAAGGGAGGAGCAGAGAGGAGAAATATTTTTTAAAAAAAATCTGAAAAGTTTAAAATTATTTGTTCTAGGTCCTTTCTATGGCCGTCCATATTTCTGCCCTCAGATTTCATTAGATACTTCTGTATCCTTATAATACATTCCCATTCAACTTAAGAAAGCCTACATGAATATCTGTTACTTGCACAACGATTCTTAACCATATGGTAATTTTGCCCCTACTCTGTCCAAATTTAGTCATTTGAGCCAGAAAGATGAAATTTGAAAAGATGAACTTCCCTCAGTCCCTTAGACTCTAGGTAAATAGAAATCCTAATCTAGGCATGACCTTTTGAGTGCTTCCTCACAATTTTCAGATCTCCCTCCAGTGCTTGGGACCAGCAGGAACCCACAATACAGTTCAGGAGAGGGACCATGGTCCTGGTCTGTTTCTCCCCTTGGAGAACTTTCTGACCCTCTGTGATTCCCCAGTTGCTCCCACCTGGGGTGATCAGTTGCATAGAGGACCTCCAGTACTAATGCTTATGAGGTTCTCCTGGGAGCCCAGGGCTGGACCCACATTCCAGGAAGGTGGCCTGGCAGGTAGACACCTGGTGGTGGTTGGGTAGAGGGAGAGCAATCAGGCATCCCGAAGGAAATAACATTTGATGGAATTTAAAGCTTGAGTAGGACTACCCATATGAATTGATACAGATTCTCCTAGTTAAAGGGTGAAGAAGTTAAAAAGCCAGTTAAAAAACCCAAAGAAGAAAAAATCGTGTGCTTCCAAATAAATGAAAGGTTTCCATACTGACAGAGGAAGACAGGGAAAGAATGGAAGGGAATGACAAAAAACAGCCAGAGTTTGTACTATGGAGGGTCTAAGGAAATTGGACTCTATCTTCAAGGAAATGGTAAGGCATTGAAAACTGCTAGTAATTTGTGTTATAAACAGTTTCTCTGATTGTAGAGTGAATGCAGGGGAGCAGTTAGGAAGCTGTTCAAAGGTGGTGGCCCTGCAGATGAAGAGAAATGAACCGACTCTGATGAGGTATATAGGAAATGGGAATGATGGTAGATATGATGAGAGAGTGAAAAAGAGGGGGTTGCTAGGGTAACCTCTGGCTGAGCTGCTAGGTGCACAGCAGCTCAATTTCCTGAAGAACAGTTTTATGAGTCAGGCTAGAAGTGGAGGTGGGAGCAGCTTATTGGGAAGAGGATAGGATGAATGCAGGTTGAGTTCGAGGTGCCTGAGGGGCTTCTGAAGAGGGAATGCACCGTAGAAGTTGGAGGCATGAGACTGGAAAGTCCATGATGGAGCTGGCTTTTTCCCCCACTGCAAAGCAATGTTGTTTGGCTGCAGTTTCCCGTCTGGAGAGCAGAGCATTGAACCTGGACACACACTTTCTCTCTTTAAAAATGGTTTCAAATGCAAAAGAGTAGGAATGCAGAAGTAGCTGATATGCACCAGAGGAAATGCCCATTTACTTTACAGATTGACTTTGCCCCAGCCCGTGCCTCAAAACATAATTCAGAAACTTCAGACATGATGAACAGAGAAGTTGTACACAAGAGTGTTCCTCTTGCACTGGCAGGAAAAATACATAACCTTGCCCTTTATAAGCCGTGGTCTGCCTTCAATGCTGACAGATTAACTTTCTTAACACGGCTGGGAGAAATGGCTCCTTATCATCATGTAAGGCAACCATGTTCATAAAATAGAATGTGTCTCTTACCCATAATATGCACTTCAGTATAGCCAATTCGCTGTGCAGATAACCACACAGAAGTACCAATATAAAATTGATATATTTTGGAATTTACTGAAACATTTACCCATTTTCATATGTCTTCCGTATCTTCAACGTCACTGTCTAAAGTAGGCAAATCTGTGTATTTATTATCCATTCTGAGAGAAACGTTGGCTTGGGAAAAAGTCAGGGGGTAGCTCAGAAAGAAGAATTTCCTTGAAAACTGTGCATTATCAACCTGATCAAGAAAGACTGTTCAATTCTGAGTTTTCCTTCTGAGTTTTTGTTAATTGAAATTTTAGAAATTTAAATGACTTTAAGTCCACAATGGATCTCCACAAATATTAAACAGTGTTACAAGTATAGCAGGTGAAGTGGCCTGGAAGGCATATGTTCTGATTATCTGTGACAGGACACATATGAAGGAACTTTATTTCCATTTATGGTTTATGGTTTATGGTTTATTTCCATAACGGTTTTCATAGTTTTATACTTCAGAGGTAAAAAAAAAAAAAAAAAATCCTCTCGACCTAAAATCTAATTCTGATCATTCTAGCTGTAGGTCTCCTGTCTCCATTGCTTTATCTCGGACTTTGTGTGCCTGTGAAAAAGTAGAATGTGAACTCTGATGCTTCTATATGTCATAGTCTTTCCAATTCAAAATCAGAAAGGGAATAAAGAGAGGGAAATAATATTTATGAAACTTACTATATTGCAGGGACTTTTGCATTCTCGAGTTTATCACAACAATACATTGAGCAAAGAATTTCTAACCTCATTTTTAGATAAGGAAACTGACTCTCAGAAGGGACATTTGCTGAGATTCACGCTGCTAAGTGCTGTGTGGAAACACAAGACTATTCACTTTCATTCATGCCGTTTCTACTCTACCAGAGGTTTCCAGGTTTCTACTCTCCCCAGAGCCCAGGACAAGGGGAGACACCTTGGCAGCCACCCTATGGGGAGAGTGTTGAGAAGGAAAGCTGCCTGACTAGATGTTGGTTCCCTGTGTTCATTTCAAGCAGAGCAATTCTGCTTTCAGTTGTGGCACTTACTGTGTTTGCTTAAAATTATTACCTAGGAAAATGGCTTCTACTACTTAAAACTTTTATAAGTTATTGCACCATAAAACTAACTCTGATGAAGCTCATGGATGACAAAACTAGAGAGCCATAAAGTAAAAATAACTTCATTTATGGACATAGTAAACTCTACATAACACTTTATATTTAAAATTATTTTGGGGCCTTTTTCTCCAGTATTTACTGACAAATGATTAATAGGAAATTACTTTCCTATCTGTGTTTGCATGTTTTCAAGGTAAATATACAGCACTCTGGAGTACTGAAAGAGAGCTGTCTAGATATGCTTGAGAGAAAGCTAATAGATAAAGACCACTGCAGGGTATAGAGGAAATGGAGCCATTTTCCAGAAAAAAAAAAAAAATCAGAAAATTGTAGGTTAACTAACCTTGGTTCAGAGACCAGGGAATGTATTGAAGGAGACCATGATTGTGATTGAGGGCAATTCTCAGTGGATATCTGGCTGGAATTCCCGCTGTAACCTAGCTTTTAATTTTTAATCAGCTTTATTGAGGTTTAATTTGCTTGATGCTTTATAATCCTGACTTCTACTTCCAAGGAAACTGCTTCTTTTATATCCACTGCAGTGGGACGTGGCCCAAATTATTTCTTGAGAAAAAGATGATCACTGCTCTCTGACAGGTGTTCTAAAGTGAGGTCCCTGGAGCAACAGCATCAACATCACCTGGGGGCCTTTTAGAAATGCAAATACTCAGGCCCCACCCACAGACCTACAGATTGGAAACTGTGGGTGGGGCCCAGCAATGTGTGCTTTCATAAGCCCCCGGGTGATCATGACGTAAGTCTTGGTAAAGTTTGAGAACACCTGCACGGGAGCTGGCCTTTGAGCAGTCACGGCCAATCTGGAGACTGGCCAGAGGAGGTTTGGCATTGCCGAACTTGTCCTACAAGTAACGCTAATGAACAGAGCTGGAGCTTCCTGAATTGGCACGAGAAACCTGGAAGAAATCAACCAGCTGTTAGAAAAAGGCAGAGGAGACACTTAAATAGAAGCGAAGACCAAGAGTCAAGAGCGTCACGCCAATGGCAGGCTACTAAAACTCCTGCTGATGGAAGGGTGAGGTTCCACACGTATTCTTACAGTAAGCTTCCATTCTGTGAGGTATCTCACAACCAAAAGAGCTTAAAGCATCTCGTCCTCTGCAATTCAGAGTCTCCCTAGAAGGGAGAGAATAATATATATTAGTAATGGTTTGAGCCAAAAAGTTGGAGAGGGGGCAAAGAAGCAGTCTTCATTTATATGCTGAGAAAATAATGATGATGCACAGAGAGGTCAGACCAGGCTCTCCAAAGAAAAGTCTCATTCAGACATAGGAATGTCTTCTGCAGAGCAGGTAACCAAACGTTACAAGTCTTAATAATGACATAGACTAATAAATACTGTGTATTGTGCACTTACTTGTGTATGATGCTGTTTTATGTGTATGTGTGTGTGAATATATATGTGTGTATATATATGTATATGTATATCTATATCTATCTATCTATATATAGTATCTGAAATCACTTAAATCATGTAATAACCCACCCAGTTTGTACCATTACTATATTTGTTTTATAGATGATAACATTAAGGTAGGGGGAAATTAATTACCTTGCCCAAGCACACACACGTCATCTGTTACGGAGTGGGGATTTGCACCCCCGGCAACCTGGCACCAGAGCCTGTGCTATCAACTGCGATGCTATATTGCTTCTTGATGGAAGTTATTAAAATTAATCCTCTAGGTTTGAGATTCTATAAATTGCTTGTTTGTCTCTATGGCAACCATGTGCAAAGCCCTATGCTTCTAGACCCTCATTTGAAATCACCACTAACCATACGAGCCACATGGCTCCTGCATGTCCCACCAAACATGTGCATGTGATTACATTTTATATGTGACTCCTAACATCTTCATCACACAAATGTTCCATATTGAGAATTCTGGTTTTAGTTCATGTAGGAATTGTTTACATCTGATTTCCTAGTTGTCATCCTGAACAAAAAATGGAGGGAGAAAGGGAAGAAAGTAGGTACTGTCCTCCCCTTTCTAGATCATGAATGTATTCCAAAGTTTTGGGATGGAACAGTGTGAAACCTCAGAGGTCTTCCTGAAAGGTATAGGGAAGGCCCTCACCTCTGTAAGGACAGAGTACTCCTGAATTGATTCTGAGAAAGTCATGCCCCTCCTAAGCTATCCGTGATCAGTGGTTTCATGTATTTTTTTTAATACACACAGGCTAGTTCAGGGGATGGATATATATATATATATATATATATATATATATATATATATATATATATATATATATATATAAATGTTAATTTTATGTGGTAGCTCAAAATGAAAAGGGCACAGTGTTACATAGCAGCTCAGTGGTAGAGCAGGGGATAGGGGCTGAGTCTTTAATGTTTTTTTTTAACTGCAGTCTTCACTGTTCATCCGTGATATGCCAGGGACTACACCTATACAGGAGATATGGAAAAACAGTATTCCCCTCCCTATCATCACCCTGTCATTATCCAGGCTTTCTCTGATGTGGTTGTAGCATCATCGCTCTACTCCGGTGGGACAGTGAGCATGCGCCGTGCAACTCCGGCAGCAGCAGGTTCGGCAGGGCTTTGGGAGGGTGGATTGCTGCACCTTTTGCCTACTCAGAGCCACGTGTCAAGAGCTGGATGGCTTCTGGAAGCCCTGGTAGGTTGTGGACTTCAACCGAGTTCTGGAAGGGCTGAGGAATGCCCCCATCATGAGTGATATACTCCACCAACCTCGGGCCTCCACTCTTGGTTGCCCTAGAACGTTCTTTCCATCAATCCCTCCCTTTAGTGTGAGTTAAAAGCCCGAGTATGTTCCAGTCGTGATTAGGAAAGCTAGGAAAATCGTGTGTGTGTCTGTGGGTATGTATGTCCTTGTGCATGTGTAAGTGGGTTGGTGAATGAATGGAGGGGATATCAGAGAGGGAAGTGAAACAATTTAAAGTACAGATAAAAGGAATTGAGGATGAGTGTCTGGCTCCTTGCTCAGGATATCCTTCTTAGAAGTTTTGTAGAGTATTTAGAAGCGCTCCCTAACATGTCAGATAACTCACATTTTCCTCATGGTCTCACCTAGTGGCAATGGAATGTGATTTCTATAGGCTGCTCAATATGAATCCCTAAGTATCTTTTTGTCTGGTGAGCAAAATGTGTGATCATTTCAGAATTCCTAATTGGCATGTAACAAGTGCCTATTTAATCTTAATGTGAATCACATGTAATTATAACTTTTCAAATAAAAAATAAGATACTCTGGTGAAGAAATTAGATGTCTCACCATCTAATGGTTGCAAAGAACAACCATTTGCAAATATCAATAAAATGCTGTAGAGAACTGAAAACCAGGATCATGAGCTCATTGCTTTGTATAATTTATGTTATGGAATCGTTAGATTCATTTCCTTCAGCATAATATTAGAGATTATACAGACTGGTTAATGGACTCCCTTTTTAGAAAGTGCTATCATATACATCTCTCCACTTCCTTACCATTAAAAAAATTCCCATTTTCTTTCCATTTAGCATAAATCAAATCAAAGCATGATATTAAGTACTATAGCAGTAAGGTGTAATTAGAAAAATGATGAAAACCAAAACCCTATTAAATAGCATTACATTAAAATAGTGTCATTTTATTATTTTAAACAATTTACTAAAGCAATAATGTCATGAACAAAAAGCTAAATGCTAGATTTAAAACCAGAATAGCAACTGGGAGAAATGCCACTAGGTGGAGCCCATGGTTTCTAAGATTTAGGGTAAGTGTCCTCAAGCAGTCTGGGGATAAGTGTTTTCTAGCTATTGAATCACAGTGTTGTTAGGGATCATCTTCAGGTTGATATACTGGACAATCCTTTGGCTACTACAATTAGGAAATGGGTAATCTGAGGATGGGTTAATCCATTTTTCTTTCTGAACAAGTACTTAAAAGAATGTAAGTGCCCATTTCTGGAAATTAAGGGTAATTTAAACTGATTTTCTGGAAAAGAATGATCAACAATTGGATAATATTTTAGCAAAGAAAGTTAGCTATGGGGAAGATTTATTGAAATGCAATTTTCTCTTATTAGTGAGCATCAAATGTCCACTTTAAAAAGAGTTTACAAGAATATTATAACAAGAATATACTCTAAAATGTATTAGTTGTAGGGCAGATAAAAGAAACCCATTTAAAAAGATTATTTAGATTACCTTCATCAAGCAATTACAATCCTTTAAGTACATTCCAGGAAAAAAATGTAAATGCAGTACAGTTATCCTCTAGTAGCTATTCTAAAATAACAAGTGAATAGCTTTCCATACTGATGATACACAGTTAAACCTATTAAAAAAAATTTTAAATTACTGCCTTGACAGTCATTCTTTTTATGCTGAATTTATTTTTTAAAAAGTTTAAAGCTTGATTAAGGAATAATTGCCATAAATATACTGTGTAAACTTAAATTGTATAATTTAATAAGTTTTCACACACACACACACACACACATACAGGAAAGCATCACCATGACAAGATTGTGAGCATATTTCCCTTAAGCTTCCTTGTCTCCCTCCCTCCCTTCCCTGCTCTCCCCCCTCCCCCCCCAGCTCTGTGACCACTATTCTATTTTCTGTCACCATAAATTAGTTTACATTTTCTGTATGGATTCATACAGTATGAATAGGTTTTTTTGCAGGTAGCTGACTTCCTTCATTCAGAATAATTATTTTGAGATTCATTTACATTGTTGAATGTATCAGTAGTTCATTCATTTTTATTGCTGAGTAGTATTTCAAGGTTTGGATATACCACAATATGTTTATCCATTCATCTGTTGATGGGACATTGGGTTTTTTTTTCAGTTTCAAGTTATTACAAATAAAGCTTCTATGATCATTCATGCACAGATTCTTTACAGACATATATTTCCATTTCTCTTGGTTGAGTGAATAGTAGGCATCCGTTTAACTTTGTATGAAACTGAAGCTGTTTTCCAAAATGGTTGTGCCATTTTTTCTTCTTTTATGTATAATAAAACAGATATGTTTATTTTGTGGATATTAATAAAAGCAATGAATATCATGAATTACTTAATTTAAGTTAGAAGTAAAAAGATACCCTTGCCTTTCTTTCTGTTTAATACTACACTATCCTGTACCACAATATTGAATTTGTCTCCTGTGTGCTGTGGAGGGCAGAAATAAATCCATCATGAGTACCTTTAAAATACTTGAGCATGATAAATAAGTTAAACGTCATTGGGCAATTTATGGGAAAAAGAAAAGAGCAAATAAGATTTTTATTTCTCCAAAATACAAACATGATGAAACACTCTAGAATTGTAAAAAGGTTGTGTGCTTCATAATTTTGTAGCTTTAAGTTGTAATGAATACACATCTCAAAAAAAAATAGAACAATTTCTGTTTCAATGTTCTATGCTAAATTCAGGCCATATGTTTTCATTCCTTATTGAAAAAAATTCAATCACTGTATTTCCAGCAGAAAAGTTTCTCATAAAACTTCTCCAGCATATTAACTTCTCCAGCAATAAGACATCTTGTCATACTTGTAACATGTCATGGTCTTTATTCAAATAAGTTATGCTGGTCACAGTTTTAATTGTACTTTATTATCTTTTTGAAAAAAATAGCTTTATGTTTTTAAAGTAATGAAAATGCACTATAAGAAATAAGGTATCAGTTAAATTTTGAAATTATTCCATTACTTACCAGCTGTGTGGCCTTATATAAACTACTTAGCTGTCTATATTGGCATCTGTGAAATGGAAGTAATACTTCTTTATACATTTTTTGAGGATTAAGGAAATTAAAACATATAAAGTACTTGAAAAGTGCTAGTCATATAGTAGTTACTCAATAAATATTAATTTTTATTATTTCTAAAAGTCTCCAAATATATACATACATATATATATATATACATAAAAAAATAGCGATACATTAAGTCTGTATTGAGAAGAACAAAAATATGTACAAATAAATATGTTCAGGGACTTTCCTGGTGGCGCAGTGTTTAAGACTCCACACTCCCAACGCAGGGGCCCTGGTTTCGATCCCCGAATCCACTAGCTGCAACTAAGGAGCCTGCCAGCGGCAACTAAGAAGTCTACCTGCCACAACTGAGACCTGGTGCAAACAAACAAACAAACAAACAAACAAATAAATAAATACTTTAAAAAAATAAAATTAAATTAAAAAAATATGTTCAGAAACCCTTCCTTGCCTTCTTATCTGTGAATTCCTGTAAAGAACGTCCCTGTACTACCCTTAAAATAGAGTTAGATCTTTTATACATCTCTAGAGTCCCAATGACTAGAACAATTTCTTAGATTCTCAAAGAACTTCTGTGTTTTCTTTGTTGGTTTCTTAAATATGTTTCCTGACCCACTGTGATGAATTTGTTAAGTGTTAACCCTCTGAAATACGAAGATTATATATGTTAAAATGTACTACATTTAAAGCTATTTAGTTTAGGATTTATTTAAATGTGTGCATATGTATTACTTTGGTTACAAAAGTGTTAGCTACTTCTCTCTCTTCAAAGGCAGAATAAGCCCATGTATAATAATTCCTTTCAGTTTCAAACCTACTGGATTGATAGATAAAATACTTATGTACTTATAATTAAATAAATGAATGAAAATATTCAAGACAAATGAGAAGTCTCTGTGACCCAGGAACAAACAGGAATTGTAAGCAATTTGTGTAGCCAGGAAATCCCAGGTGGTGAGGTGGGACTCAATCTCTGTGGCTGGAGAAAGCTAATTCTGTATAAGACCAGGGGTCTAGGACTTCAGGCTCAGTGAGGGGCTGTGAGGGGACAGAGTACCTCACCTGGTGAGGGGCCACAGCCTGACTCCTTGACTGAAGCTCCTGGGCCATCAGCATCTCAAGTCCTACAATTTTTAAAGTAGAAGATAATCCAATAGTACTACATCATTTTTGCAACCGTAATTGGATTCTGTTTAAGATGATGTTAGAACAAGGTGAACATCCAAATTAAGACCTTTTCACATTGTGAGAAAGCCCTCCTCATGTGGTAGTGGGGAGTCCGATTGTCCAGGATTGAATCCCTGCCCTGCCACTTCTAGTGTCTGCCTCCAGGCCTCTATTTCCCCCTTTATAACACATGCATAATATGTTTCATACTCACACAGCAGAAGGTTGTGTGAGTATGAAATGAGTCTTCACTTAGAGCTCAGCCCATAGCAAAAACTATGTAAAGTTTGTTATTATTAGTGAAAAAGTGTGTTCATCCTCTATATGGGAAGCATCCTATATAGGTCAAACTTTTGAGAAATTGACTAAGATGTGAAATACATATTTGGCCACTTTTATACTCAATTTTAAGTATCCTCTTTTCATTTATTATTCTTTTCCTAGACTTCAATTCATATTTTTAAACACCTAAGTGAAGTGATGAACCTGGATTGAAGTCTCAGCAAAATAGACATCACCTTTCAATGTCAGATGAGAAAGTTTATGCATAACTTTACCGTTGGAATATATATTTCTCTTGGATGGAATTCATTAGCTCCAGCAAACTGTGAGAAATTGAGAGTTCAAGTCCCTAAGTGGGCTTTGTTCTCCCTCAAACTTGCTTTGCCTACGTTCTGTATTCTCTTCTAGGCAGCATCGTTCCTCACCCAGTTCCTCATGCTGTAGATCCAGGCATTTTCCTTGTTGCTTCCTTCTTCCTCACCGCCCCCCACCCCCAATCCAATCACCCATTCAAAACTCTATCCATTTTATTTCTTAACACTTTTCAACCTCAAACCCTCTTTTTCATATTATCACTATCCTCGTAGAGTTTCTCATCATTCCCCAAATAGCCAGTGTTCCCAGCCACCCAGCCGGGCTCTCTGCCAGCTGACCTGACCCCCGAAGCCACCTGCCTCCCAGCTGCTAGAAAAAGCTCTGAAACAAAAAAGCCTGACAGCGGCTCTGCGTGGCCTCTCTGGGATAAAGTGTCATATCTCTGTTGGAGCATCCAGCCTCCTTTTTCCAGCTTCTCATGTGCAGCTCTCACATCTACAGGAAATGAAAGTTACCCACACTATTGGTTTTTTCTCATGCATATGGCTTTTCTCATTCTGTCAATCCGACTGGAATGCCCTCGTCCCTCCCTCCCACTCCCATCACAATCATCCTATCACCACAATGCCTAGCTGATTACTGTGGCTCTTTGAAGATTTCTTTCCTGCAGTGATGTCTATAAAAAAGCCTTCCCTGAAGCTCCAAGGTGGGTTTTAGGTGCCCTTCCCCTAGGCTCCCAGAATAATTGGGCATTTGTGTTTTGCCCTTGCAAATATGTTTTTTTCTGGTAAAATGACTTCCAGAACTAAACTATTCTTGATCCTTCTCTGTGGATTAGACTTAATTATTAGAATACAATATGCTAGGCTTTGATGTTTAATCATAAAACACAATGCATTATTAGCATTTAAACAAAAATACATGTAAATAAGAGTTCAAAATATATAAAGAATTCACATGTTAACACTATTTCTGTATATTTTAAATGAAAGAAAAAATACGGTGTCAACAGTAACAGGATACTATGATACTATTATTTGTGTGTATGTGTGTGTGTGTGTGTGTGTGTGTGTGTGTAGAGTGGGGAATAATGAAGAGCTCCAACAAACTCTTTCATAAAAATGCTGACGTAAAAAAAGACTTACCTGGTGGCACAGTGGTTAAGTATCTACCTGCCAGCACAGGGGACATGGGTTCGAGCCCTGGTCCGGGAAGATCCCACATGCCTCGGAGCAACTAAGCCTGTGCACCACAACTACTGAGCCTGCGCTCTAGGGCCCACGAGCCTCAACTACTGAAGCCCACGCACCTAGAGCCTGTGCTCTGCAACAAGAGAAGCCACCGCAAGGAGAAGCCCGTGTACCGCAACGAAGAGTAGCCCCTGCTCGATGCAAATAGAGAAAGCCCACGAGCAGCAACGAAGACCCAATGCAGCCAAAAATAAATAAGTAGATTTATTTTTAAAAAATGCTGAAAGAGTTTTTGGCTCTGTTCCCCTTTTCCACTAGTCTTTCCTCTATCCCAGTTGCAGAGAGGGTTAGGCAGAACTCCTTGGTCCAGTGACCATTCAGATACATCACATCACAAACTAATAAAAACCAATCTCCCACACCCTTTCCTCTTTATTGGCCTTTTCCCTGTTTTATTTATTGTGGAGTAGAATGACTTAAGTTCACACTGAGGAGTTTGGAGGGGTTTATAATGTCTTATGAAGGAATTTGGGAAAATTTGATTCTGTTTGTCATATAGCAAGAAGATACAAGATTTTTACAATTAAGCATGTTTTTGCTATGTAATGTTAATTTGAATAGAGAAGTTCTAAAATAGCTTCCGTTTTGCCTGATTCTACAAAAAACAGCATTGACATTTACCTTGCAACAGTCTCTGTTCAGTATTTGTCAGTCTCATGTTGAGAGCAGGAACTAAGGGGTGTGTGTTTTTGTTTTCTCAGTGTTCTGTGTTGTGCATGTGCATAGTAGGTACTCAGTTTGATTGTTGAGCAAAAAAAAATTAACAAATTAAATGCATGGGTGATTTAGTAATTCAACAATCTCTGAAACTTTTTTTAAAATAAATTTATTTATTTAATTTATTTATTTTTGGCTGCGTTGTGTCTTCGTGGCAGTGCGCGGGCTTCTCCTTGCGGTGGCTTCTCTTCCTGCGGAGCTCAGGCTCTAGGTGTGTGGGCTTCAGTAGTTGTGGCACATGGGCTTAGTTGCTCTGTGGCATGTGGGACCTTCCCGGACCAGGTCTCGAACCTGTGTCCCCTGCACTGGCAGGCGGATTCTTAACCACTGCACCACCAGGGAAGCCATGTTACTTCTTTAATAAGAAATTAAATACCCAGATGCTATACTATTAGTATTCATGTCAGACAACAAACTAAATGAGGAAATTTCAAAAATATATTCAATATTATCCCACTGTACTTGTTGAGGGACCTTGAACTCAGTCATTTCTCATCCCTGAGAAATGAAAAGAGTTGGTTCTGAATTGAAATTTCAAATTATTGAAATTTGCCCGAAACAATACAAAATTCTGATTTGGTATTATCTTTGCCCTTCAGTTACCTAAGGTGAAGGTTGGATGAATAAAGCATGCACAACTTGCAGGCTTTTTACTTAATGTCTAAGGCCCTAAATTTGTCACACTCTTCCTTTAGTGCTCTTTAACCCAAACAACTAATCATTATTTTCTTCCTTTGAGTAAAGGGGAAAAGAAAATACTTAGATGTTAATTTCTACCATCAATTACTCCCTTTTAAAAAGTCATTCTTTGCCTAAATGAAAGCTATTATAAGCAGACAGAATAGCCTGGGGGAATAGAGTTTCTAAATTCATATCAAACATAAAGTACACTCAATCAAAACTTACATGTTGAATCCAGACTACAAATGGCTCATTTCAACATCAGATGGATTATAATTTCAATTGACCTTTGCTTAAGTTTTTAAAAAATAATGGAATGTTGCTCATCTTGTGATACTTTTTCTTTGTTTTTGTGTAACTGAAATAATTATTAACTCAGGAATTCGAGATTTAAAAAAACTTGCAGACCCTTAACAATATACATGTTTTTCCTGTTGTCTATTAGATGATCACTTTTGATTCCTACCCCCCGACCCCAATACATAATCAATTCACTTATGGTTGGAATATATAAAGATTTAGTAAAAGCAGTTGAAGTGCTATGGATGATGGAGTATATTTTGAATTATTGCTTCCCAAGATGTTAACAGAAAGTATATGCCCTCATAAAAATTCTAGCATTTTTTGGTTTTGTTTGTTAAGAAGGAAAGAAATTATGTTACTGGATATACTGAAAAACTTACTTGTATTTTCCTTCTTTGAGAGATTGGAGGGTTTATTTGAGTCAATATAGTAATTAATAGCATGTATGTTTCTCTTCTCACTAGACATATGCCTAGAAATTTGGATATTTATTTATAATTTGGAAGAAAATCTTACTAATGTTTTAAGTAATTCAAATAAATGACTAAGGATCAAAAAACAAAACAGAACAAAAACAATAACCAACCCCTTTCACTCCTTTAAAATTAATGCACCCAGAGAATTATAAAATTTGCTTCAAAATATATCATCATATCCTAGGTTAAGGCTACAGTTGTGTTAAATGATCATTAAAGTCCCATCAAATCCTGAGATTCTAAGAATTTATGAGCACTTTATTTAGAAAACCCCAAGAAAATACATTCAGGCAAGACAGACATAAATGGGATTTTCAGTCAGTTATTTCATGTTTCTAATTAAACAATTCCTCCATGTTTAAATACCATTTGTGTATGAATTGGAAATTGTCTCATCACAATTAACAGAAAATCCTACAAATCGTAGCTGAAATAAATACATCTGGAAAAACCTACTAGAGCTGGTGTGTTTGGTCCACATTCCCATTCCTTCTGTCTCTCTATACTGCTATCCTTGTGTGTTCGTCTGTCTTCTTCTTGCAAAGGCCTTCATACCTCCATCCCTTATTACTGTCTACTACTGAATACCTCCAGCTACCCTGAACCATTTTGAATTCTTTGGTCAAGACAGGTTTACCTCCAAGCCTTTGCCCCATTTTTTTTTCCCTCCTCCTCTCACTCCTTTGGCCAACTCCTACTGATCCTTCAGATGTCAGCTTAGACAATGCTTCCTCCAGGAAGTCTTTCCTGATTACCAAATTCTGGATTCAGTGCCCTCCTAATTCTTCACCTTTTATAGCACTGTATTTCCATTGACATATTACTTCTCTGTTGAGTGTACTAAACTACTTGTTCTGTGAAGACAGAGACTGTACTAATCTTTTCCACTGCTATATCCCTGGTGCTTAACTAAATAGTAGTAGATATTTAGGAATTTATTTAAATATATTCTTACTTTGTAACATTTAGAATAAAACTCTAAATAAGGGGCCTCCCTGGTGGCGCAAGTGGTTGAGAGTCCGCCTGCCGATGCAGGGGATACGGGTTCGTGCCCCGGTCTGGGAGGATCCCATATGCCGCGGAGCAGCTGGGCCCGTGAGCCATGGCCGCTGAGCCTGCGCGTCCGGAGCCTGCGCGTCCGGAGCCTGTGCTCCGCGACGGGGGAGGCCACAACAGTGAGAGGCCCGCATACCACAAAAAAAAAAAAAAAAAAAAAAAAACTCTAAATAGGGACATGATAATCTTGAACTCTTAGTAGCTTTGATTCACTCAGTCATTCATTCTTCATTTTATAAATAGGTTTTGTGTACCTGTCATGTGACAAGTCTGTTTAGCAGTGGGGTTCATGCACTGTGCATTATGAAAATAACGGAGATATATACAAAGTGCTAGAATTGTTCAGAATAAGTGGTCAGTAGCTGTACTTGGGGAACTCAAGTACAACTCTCCAGATTAAGGAAAATTTAGGTCATGAGAGCAAAAAATTTCCCATCTTCATCACAGAATTCCAGTACATAGAATAATGCCCAACATGTTGTAGTTTACTTTGTTAAATAAAGGAATAAATCATTCAAGAGTAAGAGAGAAAGTGAGATGGTTTCACATTAACACATAAGCTGCTTTGTAAATATAAATCTCTAAAAATTGTGGATTCAAATGTACTGCACTTAATTTAATTATATGGTTGCTTGAGACAAAGATATGTCCCCAGTTTAAGATACCTGGGTAATTCTGTACTCTATCTTATGATAGAACTGAATTTCCTTGCCTGTTTCCAGATTATGGATCTGTGGTATAACAAGTAATATTTATGCCTGATAATATTGATGTTGTTTTTTATTCTGAATTTAAAATCTCTGTGAAAAGAAAAGCATTTATAATGCCCTATTGACCAAATCATCCCTTGTGTTAATGACTGCCATGAAAGAATTGTCAGGTTATTGTGCATAGTGTAAGGTTCAATTTGGGGCATTATAAATAGTGGGTCTTAGACTGTATAATCTAGAAGACTGGTTTATAGAAAGAAAACTAGAAGAAAGAGCATCCAAAGCAGTGGAACACAAATGTATGCTCACTTTACTGCACATAAATAAATCCAGATTTATGTATCAGGACATAGCAATAGTCAACACCAATAGTTATTTTAATTGTGCAAATCCATACCATTTGGGTAAGGCACAATGTTGAAGTGACTTTTCCATGGTTCCATAAATAGTGAGGGGGAGATATATTGGACTTTTAAACTTCAGGTTCCATATTAATTTTAATATATTCTGCAGACCCAGGGTCCCTGGGAAACTCAATACACCTTTCTTGTGCCGTCAAGGTGGGTAACACCCAACTGTATTTGCAAGCTGATGTCAGGTGAATTCTCCTACATCTCTGTATTGAAATCTGCCATCTATGATGCTGAAGGAAAGAGAGACTTCTTAGCTTCAGGCTAAGCTTCAAAAGCTAGGGTTCTTGATCAGTGAACAGTAGGGTGGAAGAGGTGTGATAGCTGGGTATAGGGACTGGCAAAACTTCAAGGCCTTTGTATTTCTTTCTTTTTTTTTTTTTTTCTTTCCTCCCTACTCCCTGCCCCCAGCTTGCCCCACTGTTAACAAGTTTTAAAGCTGTTTAAGCAGTCATTAAATCTTGCTGGGAAATTTCTGGGCCACTCTAAGTCTACCAGTGAAGTTCAGAGCTGGGAGCCATTGAACATTTTCTGGCTGAAACAATTCATTTCTTTTGGTCCTGAGTATAAGCTTGGCTCAGGAACAGAAGATGGGAGGTTTCTTGACCCTCCATGCTTGAGAATTCATAGTCCCTGAAGTGAAGAGAGAAAAGAGAAGTATATGAGGGAGAGAGTGTAAAAACACATTCTTTTATTAAATGTGAGTTAAAATTTAGGGATTTGGGCCTCCCTGGTGGCGCAAGTGGTTGAGAGTCCGCCTGCCGATGCAGGGGATGCGGGTTCGTGCCCCGGTCTGGGAGGATCCCATGTGCCGCGGAGCGGCTGGGCCCGTGAGCCATGGCCGCTGAGCCTGCGCGTCCGGAGCCTGCGCGTCCGGAGCCTGTGCTCCGCAACGGGGGAGGCCACAACAGTGAGAGGCCCGCATACCGCAAAAAAAAAAAAAAAAAAAAAAAAAAAAATTTAGGGATTTATTTTGTGGGTTTTTTTTTTTCAGTATTTTGAAATGTGTCCTGAACAAGTATAGTTTTATTCTAATGATATACATATGTTTATACTTGGTATGTTGAAAAGATGATTAAGAACATTTGGTTCAAGGGACTGAGGCCTTCAGAAAGACAGTAAGAAGTCCAAGTGGACATTGGATAATTATATTAGGTACTTTATTGAGTGTCTTATTTATGTGAGTTTCACAAGATATTTAAAAGTGTACAAAGCCTTCCCAAGTGCATTTTCTTGAAGTTTCTTGAGATCAAATTCCAAACACCATTTCCTACATTAATGGCCCTTTTCAAGCCAATTTTTCAGGTGTTTCAACTGTTTTCCAGGAAGTATATTCATGTGGGGATGTGTGTGAACTCCTCTTTAGCTATTTTATGTTTAAGGTGTGTTGGATTTTATTTATTTATTGTTTTCCCATTGTTTTTATTAAGATTCTAATCATGTATTTGGGGAAATGAGTGTGTCTCTTTCTCTTTCCACAAGCAAATTCAGTATTTGGGTAATTTCTGAATCATTCTCTCCCATTATTCAATAAATTATATTTTAATGTGAGACAGAAGATTGGAGGAGAGGTTTTTTTCCCCAAAAAGTAATATAACAGAAAGAGAGAGAATCTTGTGATTTTTAAATATCTTTTTAGTTTATCAGATAATAATTACTTTGCATTTAACTACTAGGCCTATGGGTAGACAACATGATAATCCCTAATCCCTAAATATTATTAAAATATTTTCAATATTAAGCAGAATGTACCAATTATCAAGTATCAAGTAATTTCTGAGAACAGAAGTGAGCATGAGAATTGAGATTTTTTTGGGGGGGGTGTTATCTTAGGAAGTTATTTCAAGTGTTGGGAAGATTTTACAACTAACAATAAAAGTGTTTACAACTAAAGTGAGAAAGAAATCTTGTCTGAGCAGAGTGAATTCTCTTGGATTCCAAGTTACATTCCCTTTTCTCAGCTGTTTAAATTTCTGGCATAAAAACTTAGTGCAGGATTTAAATAAAAACAACAAAAGGTTTGGTTTCTTATATTTTCTCCATTCTATTTCTGGGATATTGGACCATCTTTACTTTCATTACTCTGAATTCTTGTTCAGTTAGACTGCCTATTTCCACTTCAGTTGTTTGGTCTGGTGGGTTTTTACCTTGCTCCTTCATCTGATGCATATTTCTCTGTCTTCTCATTTTGTTTAACTTACTGTGTTTGGGGTCTCCTTTTCACAGCCTGCAGGTTCGTAGTTCCCGCTGTTTTTGGTGTCTGCCCGCAGTGGGTGAGGTTGGTTCAGTGGCTTGTGTAGGCTTCCTGGTGGAGGGGACTGGTGCCTGTGTTCTGGTGGGTGGGACTGGATCTTGTCTTTCTGGTGGGCAGGGCCATGGCCGGTGGTGTGTTTTTTGGTGTCTGTGAACTTAGTATGACTTTAGGCAGCCTCTCTGCTAATGGATGGGGTTGTGTTCCTTTCTTGCTAGTTGTTTGGCATGGGGCATCCAGCACTGGAGCTTCCTGGCCATTGAGTTGAGCTGGGTCTTAGTGTTGAGACAGAAATCTCTGGGAGCATTCTCACTGATTACTAGTACATGGGGCCAGGAGACTGTGGTGGTCCAACATCCTGATCTTGGCTCTCCCACCTCAGAGGCTCAGGCCCAACACCCAGCTAG